>NC_141162.1:70754614-71056265 GCF_053477565.2 Lygodium microphyllum
GCTTTGGTGGGGCATCTGTTCAAAACATGGCAAGCCCACATGACGACTTCCATCCAGAAACTATGAGGCAAGCTCTTTGCCTTCAGTATACATCTGGCAATCTCCCTGAGTGACCGATTCTCTCTCTCTGCAACCCCATTCTACTGTGGAGTATAAGCAGTAGTGTACTGATGGACAATGCCCTTCTGCTTCAAAACGGAATTCAGCATAGAGGACATGTATTCCTCCCCTCCGTCCGAACGGAGAGTCTTAATTTTACAACCAGACTGGTTTTCAACAAGTGCAATAAAAGCCAAGAATACATCATACACTTCTGACTTTTTGACCAAAGAGTAGACCCAACAAAATCGAGTAAAGTCATCAATAAAAGTCACAAAATAGTAACATCCTCCCAATGACTTTTTTGCATAGGCCCACGTATATCTGAATGCACTAACTGCAACCTGGCTGTTGCTCGAAAAGTAACATCACGAGGAAATGAAAAACGATGCATTTTTCCCAAAATACATCCTTCGCACAAGTTCTCAGGAGGTCTCTCGAGTAGAGGTAATACATCTAGCATCTATACACGCTGTAAGAGTATCAAGCTGCCAAAGTTCACATGCCCCATCCTAGCATGCCATAACTCTGCCTGTATCATAGCAGGAGTAAGAGTGGATGTCAAATACGTTGACTGATCAACTGAAAGAGCATCCAACTCGTATAACCCATGACATAAAGTGTCTGTCAAGACCAAAGTCATGTGTTCTTTATCTCTCACCATGTATCGGTCATCATCAAATGTGACATGTAATCCACAACGTGCCAAAGAAGAGATAAAAAGTAAATTCTTATTTATGCCTGGCACAAATAAAGCACCCTGTAGGCGGAGAATAGAGCTATTAATGGCTGTGAGCACAATCTCCCCAATACCTCTAACAGGGTATGATGCATTGTTGGCACACTATATAGACTTGCCAACTGGAGCTGCATGAACAGATGTAAATAAATCTCTGCAAGATATAATATGCCTAGAAGCACCATTGTCAAAAAACCAAGTGCTTGCATCCTCAGTAGAGTTGAATGCTCGATCTGCCCAAGAAGTGTCATAACTACATGTGTAAAAACAATAGTCCTTGTCTACAACAAAGAACGCGGACTCAGTAGCAGTGGAAGGAGCATTAGAAACAAACATTCCTGGCTCCTTTTTCTTCTCTTTGGCAATGCACTTTCTACACTCCGTGATGTAGTGGGCTAGCTTCTTGTAATAATGGGATTTGCCCTTTTAGGCTTGCGTGCCCCCTTGTTTTTTGTTTGCCTGTGATGTGCTAGAAGTCCCAGAACTCTGTGGAGCATCCTTCACTTGGCTGCCTTTGCCCTTCTATCTAGCCATAAAAGCCTGCTCAAAGGCTCTAGCATCCACACCACTATTCCTCCGTGTTTGCTCCTCCTCTAGAAGCAAACTGACTAACTGAAGAAAAGTGATTGGCTGCGCGGCAATCCTCATGGTGAGGTTTAAGGTCATATGAAAAGCCAAGTACGAAGGAGGTAATGAGTTCAAATAGGTAGATATCATCTGTGCATCCGAATAGTACTCATCAACATTCATGAGTTGCTCTGGCAAATCCTGAATTTTGTTCAAGTGATCCTGAATAGAATCACCTTCATCCATTTTCAATGTCTCTAGCTCTTTCTTTAAGAAAGAGATGCGAGTCTCATTCTTGCCTGCAAACATCTGCTCCAAAGTTAGCCAAGCTTCTTGTGAAGAAGCTGCTGAACGAATATAGGGGATGATTGACCGCTGAACTGCCAATGCAATCAGCGACAAAGCCTGTGCATCCCGTGTATCCCATGCTTTTTGAGCTGCTGTTCTTTGGGGAAGTGGCTGAAATGGAGTAGGCTAAGGTGCCCGTTGTACACGTCCTCCTGGAGGAGGAGTAGCTGGAGCCACAACTCCAGGTCGAGCTTCTTCTCCACTGACATAATCCCAAATATTTTTGGCCACAAGTACATTCTTCATCATGAAGGACCAAAGTGAATAATTATTTCCATCCAATCTGTCCTCCTTAGATACATAGGTGAAAACATCTCCTCCCTGATTTGCCATGATTTTTCAATTACCAAAAAATGCAAAAGAGCAATGTCAAAGCAGAACTTCACTGGAAATCTGAAAATTTTCAGAAATTGCAGGAAATAACTCTTTGCAATTCGTGTACAGAGGTGCACTCTGTCAAAACTATCTATTATGCACGCAATTTAACGTGCAATCAGTGTTCAGCAACACTGTACCAGCAAAATCCCTAAAATTTCCTTGCCTCTGGTTTGTCAAAACAGTCTGTTAGTGACTGTAACTGGAGTGCGTATGCCAATGTTCCCAGAAAACATAAAAGCCCCAACATTTTTTAAGAATGTGCCCAAAAAATTTGCATCCAATTTGTCCCAAACACGTTTTTGAATTCTTTGTCTATGGCGTGGGAACCCTTGCTTCCAAAAATTGCAAAAGATGAAAAAAAAAATTAATACCACAAAAAAAACGCAAACGCATCCGACACGCCTTCCACGGGTACAGGTTGACTGGCATGGAGCGTCCCAAGCAAGCTGGCGGGCATAGCGACTGACGTCGCAGGCGAGCTGGTGGGGTGAGGCAACTGACGTCGCAGGTCAAGGGCAGCGCTGGACGTCGGGCGACGAGCTAGAACTCACGGTGCTGGCAGGAAGGGCTCCAGGCAGGCGACACGCTGCAGGGCAGGGGGCGACTTTCTCCAAGTGTCAGGTGGTAGGCGACGAGCTGGAACTGACAGGCAGCGCTGGAGACTTTTGCCACAGACAAGCTGCTAAGGCGAGCAGCACTAGCAAGCAGGGAAAGGGAAGGAGCTGCTGCAAAACTGACGGGCTATGTCAAGTTGAGCTGAGCAGAGCCAATGCTCTGATACAAAACGTGAGAGAGGGTGACAGGATCAAAGCTCAGCACAGAAAACAGTAGACAGTAGAGAGTGAAGCACGACACCCAATGCAATAGACTGAAAGAGTGTAAATTGAAAGTATAAGGTACAACCCTTAAACCTTAGGGTTGTAGGGGGGTGTTCACATCCGAACACGATAAGTGCCCGTAAGTGTGTGTCATATGCACATACGAAATAATACCATAAGTCTGGGGAAAAAGCCCTCTCCTACCGAGAGTAAAAAGTGCCCCAATGTCCTACTGATCACCGACACTCCGATGTGAGCGTAGGCGTAAGTGAGGCGTGAGTGAAATACCCAACAATATGTCCTCCATGCTGGTTGAGCATAGCTAGGATTGACATCTAGGCTCATGATAGGCTCGTATTTGACAAAAAGAGGGATTGGCTCCTAGTCTAAGCTTACATAAGGGGACACTTTAGCGCTAGCCAAAGGCAGGGAATCCATGGTCACATATGTTCAAATGCATTTTTGACAAGATGGTCTCGTATGCTAATGCAAGACATTGTTGACTAGCATTGAGAGTTTCTTTGATTCTTCTCCATTTTCAAGAGATGGTATGATCGACATTGACATCAAGTTCTCTCCGAAGTATCTTGGTGGTGGCTTGTGCACCCACCACCTTGGTATCCATGCTTCTACTCTCGTGATCCTTGTTGTATGTACTATGATGGGACATTATCATTGTATATTGTATTGTATAACATCACCCATGATTTAAGAGAGGGTGTTAGCAGATATGTTAGCTCAAGTGTGAGTCTATACATGCGAGATTGGATTGGGCACAATGTTAGATATTTTAGGCATTTTACTATGCATCATTTGTGGCATTTTAGGACATTTTTTATGCCAATCAGCCGGCATTAAATGCTCATCGACCAACTGTAATTTATGTCCTATATATTCTGTGCTCCTCCTCCTCAATAGTGTATTCATCACCTAGAGGTCCTATTGGAGAGAGGAGCCAATGCTAGTGTCTGTGCAGCCCGTGACTCACTGTTGTACGCAACTGTCTCATGTCTTAGTATATGGATTCCATTTCCCGAGCATTCTTCTAAGTTATCTTCTTTCTCAATGTTCTTCTCTTCTCTCTGTCTTGTGTTCAATTATCTATTTCAACATACGTATACCCTTCCATTGCTGCATCCACTCCTAACATTGCGAAGGTACTTTGGTGGTGGCACTCGTTTCCATGCTATGGTGGGTTAGGGACCACATACGAGGATGTATGGCACAACTGCACAACTCCTTATGGTATGCAACCACCAATGCATGGTGAGTAAGGCCCAATGTATCTGGATATGGCTGGTAATATGCATAACCCCATCTATAGCAATGTTGGCATGATATTGGGGCAACAAGTTTAGCAATGCATATATGCAGCCCACTCTGTTTGGGACTCCTGATATTAGCATGCAAATGCTCCATATAGTGTTGGGCATGAGGAGAAATGCAGCTAGTAATGCCTGCATGAGGAAAAGTGCAGCTATTAATTCATGCAATGTATGGGAAAATGTATCTTAGTATGGTTGGTACCCATGCACAATCACATTGCAAGAATCCAAAGTATGCAAATAGGAATGTCTCCTAATGCATCTAGTGCTCCTAGTATGTTCGATACACATGATGGGCTAGTCAATGGAATGCAATGTTGCATATTAGTTAAGTTGGAATTGTAGCATTGTGAAAGTATAAAGCGTTGCAATGCTCCAAAGAGACAAGCCTAAAACCTAGTGGAGATTTCGAGGCATGTAAAGTTACAAATAAAGTTTGGGACTCCTGATATTAGCATGCAAATACTCCATATAGTATTGGGCATGAGGAGAATGGCAACTAGTAATGCCTGCATGAGGAAAAGTCCAGCTATTAATTTATGCAATGTATGGGAAAATGTATCTTTGTATGGTTGGTACCCATACACAATCAGATTGCAAGAATCCAAAGTATGCAAATAGGAATGTCTCCTAATGCATCTAGTGCTCCTAGTATGTTAGATACACATGAGGGGCTAGTCAATGGAATGCAATGTTGCATATTAGTTAAGTTGGAATTGCAGCATTGTAAAAGTATAAAGCATTGCAATGCTCCAAAGAGACAAGCCTAGAACCTAGTGGAGATTTCGAGGCATGTAAAGTTACAAATAAAGTTTCCATGTGCTTCTTGGTAAAGCTTCAACATTGTTTCACCTATGAATGAATGCAACTGGATGGAGAAGGGTAGCCTGGCAAATTATTTTCAATATTGTTTCACCTATGAAAGGATGCATGGATGGTATGCATTGTACGTTTGCAGGTGATGCAAAAGGAGTACAATTGCATAATTAGATGTGGTTTATAGTTAATGTATGCCTTACATGAGTATCATGTAGTACATCATTGCAATGAGACATTGCTTATGCTTAGTTTATGCATTACTTTGTCTGGGTAGTCATCTCGATGCACCCATGGCTGGTCTTACTAGAAGGCAAGCTTGTATGCATGATATTGCACATACCATGGAGTTCGTTATGGCAGCAAGCACCCTTGATGATGAGGAGCTTGAATGTTCTAAGGATGCACAACGGAGTGTGCATTGGATGGCAGCAATGCAAGCTGAATTGGATTCTATCATTAAAAATCCAACATGGGATTTGGTGTCTTTGCCATTTGGGAAGAAAGCCATTGGAACAAAATGGGTCTACAAGCTGAAACGGAATGCAAATGGATCCCTTGACAAATACAAGGCAAGGCTTGCAGCCAAAGGCTATGCACGGAAGAAAGGCATAGACTATGAGGAGACGTTTGCTCCTACTTCCCGTATGACGACCATCAGGTCTATGGTTGCTTTGGCTACTCATTACGGATGGACTGTGCATCAATTGGATATTAAACTGCATTTTTACATGGGGAACTTCATGAGAAAGTATATGTACAACAGCCCATTGGTTTTGCAGTTGAGGGCTTGGAACACTTGGTCTGCAAGCTGAAAAAAGCTTTATATGGTTTAAAACAAGCTCCTAGAGCTTGGTATGCAAAGATAGATGCTTTCTTGCCTAGCCAAGGGTTCATAAACAGCTCATTTGAGTCTACCCTTTACATATGTAAAGAGGGGGAATCCATGCTGATCATTTGTCTTTATGTTGATGATCTCTTGCTTACAGGGACACATGCTGATCAGATTTCAGCATTTAAACAAAATTTACAGCAAACTTTTGACATGTCAGACTTGGGGTCTTTGCATTATTACTTGGGCATTCCATTCATACATGATGCTAGAGGTATTGGGTTATCACAGTCAAGATACAGTGGTAAACTTCTTGAGAAGTTTGGCTTTATAGGATTGCAAGCCAGTCTATACACCAATGGAACCTGGACGTAAACTATCATTACATGATGACAGTGATTTGTTTGATATACACACATATGCTCTAGCAATTGGATGTCTTATTTACTTATGCAACACTAGGCCAGACATACAGTTTGCAGTTTCGGTCCTGAGCAGATATATGCATCAGCCACGCATGTCACATTGGCAAGCTGTTAAGCGTGTCTTTCGTTACTTGCAGGGTACTAGATCTCTTGGATTGCTTTATGCCAAGGGGGGGACCTCTGCAGTTACATGCTTACAGTGATTCTGATTGGGCTGGTGATTATGATTCACGTCACTTCACTAGTGGCAATTGTTTTTTTCTTGGCTCGTCTTGCATATCTTGGCTTAGCAAGAAACAGTCCACTGTTGCCACATCATCATGTGAAGCTGAATACAAGGCAGCTTTCACTACCACAATTGAATGCGTATGGATTAGACGCTTGCTAGCTGATCTGGATGTATCTGTTACGGAGCCTACTCCTTTGTTCACTGTCAGTCAGAGTGCCATTGCAGTGGCACGGAACCCAATGTTTCATGCACACACGAAATACATTGAGATACACTATCACTTTGTCAAAGAGAGGCTACATGCAGGTGATATCAGCCTTGTCTATTGTCCTACCACCAGTAATGTGGTAAACATCTTTACCAAAGCTCTTCCTCGTGAAAAATTTGAAGCATTTCGCAATGCTTTAAATTTGATCTCCTTCGGAGCCGGATGAGCCTTGTACTCTTGATCACTCCACTCCAAGGGGGTTTGTTGGATATTTCACTCACACCTCACCCACGCCTGCGCTCACATAAGAGTGTTGGTAATCAGTAGGACACTAGGGCACTTTTTACTCTCGCTAGGAGAGGTTTTTTCCCCCAGACTTATGGTATTATTTCATATGTGCTTATGACACACACTTATAGGCACTTACCATGTTTGGGTGTGAACACCCCCTACAACCCTAAGATTTAAGGGTTGTACCTTTTACTTTCAGTTTACACTCTTTCAGTCTATTGCATTGGGTGTCATGCTTCACTCTCACACTATCTACTGTTCTCTGTGCTAAGCTTCGATCTTGTCCTCTCTCATAACTATTGCAAGAAGCCAGGCCACTACATCACTGAGTGTAACAAGCGCATAGCCAAGGAGAAGGAATCAGAGTGTCTATTTCTGATACACCTTCCACTGCTGCTGAGTTAGCATCCTTTGTTGCAGACAGGGACTAATGTTTTTATATATGCAATTATGACTCTTCTTGGGCTTATAGAACATTTAGCTCTACCGAAGATGCAGACACTTGGTTTTTTGATAGTGCTGCATTAGGCACATCACATCTCACAGAGATTTTTTTGCTTTTGTTGTTACAGCCCCGATTGGCAAGTTTGTACAATGTGCCAACAATGCATCATACCCTGTTAGAGGTATTGGGGAGATTGTGCTGACAACCATTGATAACTCTATTCTTTGCTTACAGGATGCCTTGTTTGTGCTAGGTATAGAGAAGAATTTGTTATCTATTTCTTCTTTGGCACGGTGTGGTTTACAAGTCACCTTCAATGATGATAGATGCATGGTGGGAGATAAGGAACACATGACTTTGGTTTTGACTGGCACTCTATTATGTCATGGGTTATATGAGTCGGATGCTCTTTCAGTTGATCAGTCGGCCTATTTAATGTCTACTCTTACTCCTGCTATGTTACACACAAGAGTTATGGCATGCTCGCATGGGGTATGTAAACTATGGTAGCTTGAGGCTTTTACAGCGTACACAGATGCTTGATGGATTACCTCTCTTGGAGAAACCTCTTGAGCACTTATGCGAGGGATGTATTTTGAGGAAAATGCATCGGTTTTCGTTTCCCCGTGATGTTGCTTTTAGAGCCATAGCCAGGTTACAGATAGTGTACTTAGATGTATGTGGCCCTATGCAAACAAAGTCATTGGGTGGCTGATACTATTTTGAGACTTTTATTGATGACTTTATTCGAACCTGCTGGGTCTACTCTTTAGTGAAAAAGTTAGAAGTGTATGATGCATTTTTGGCTTTTCTAGCACTTGTTGAAGACCAATCTGGATGCAGAGTGAAGACTCTCCATTCGGACTGAGAGAGGGAATACATGTCCTCTATGTTGAATTCGTTTTTGAAGCAAAAGGACATTGTTCATCAGTACACTACTGCTTATACTCCACAGCAAAATGGGGTTGCAGAGAGGAAGAGTCGATCACTCATGGAGATGGCCAGATGTATTCTGAAAGCAAAGAGCTTGCCACACAGTTTTTGGATGGAAGCAGTTATGTGTGCTTGCCATGTTTTGAATAGATGTCCCACCAAAGCACTAAAGAATATCACGCCTTTTAAGGCTTGGAACAGTCGGAAACCTTCTATTGGGCACTTTTGTACTTCTAGGTATCTTAATATACACACATTTCCAAGACACTTAGAAAAATTTTGGATAACAAGGCTGTCAAATGCATTTTTGTGGGATACAGCAGTGAGAGAAAAGGATATAGATTATATGATCCTGTCTCTAAAAAGGTATTTGTCAATAGCGATGTGGTTTTCAATGAAAAATCAGAATTATCCCTTGCTGGTTTTGACACATATCAGGCTGCTAATGATGTATTTGAAGGGCTAATACCCATTTCATTTAGTGATACAGTCAGAGTTTCAACAAGTGAACTTAATGTTCAGCCAGCTGCTCCATTGGATAACACAGGAAATCAGCCCATGGCTGATGTGAATATTCAGCAAGGTGCTGAATCTGAAACTCAACAAGAGCTTGTACACAGTCAGGAGGCTAGACAAATGCCTAGATGGTATTTACAAACTATGAAAGATAGTCATTTGGATGCTCCCATGGCTGGTCGTACTAGAAGGCAAGCTCCTATGCATGATGGTGCACATACCATGGAGTTTGTTATGGCAACACATACACTTGATGACGAGGAGCCTAAATGTTTTGAGGATGCATAGCATAGTATGCATTGGATGGCAACAATGCAAGCTAAGTTTGATTCCATCATAAAGAATCAAACATGGGATTTAATGTCTTTGCCTATTGGGAAGAAAGCCATTGGAACAAAATGAGTCTATAAGCTGAAAAGGAATGTAGATGGATCCATTGACAAATATAAAGCCAAGCTTGTAGCAAAGGGCTATGCACAAAAGAAAGGCGTTGACTATGAGGAGACATTTGCTCCTACCTCCCGCATGACCACCATTAGGTCTATGGTTACTTTGGCTACCCATTATGGATGGACTGTGCATCAACTAGATATAAAGACTACATTTTTACATAGGGAACTTCATGAAGAAGTGTATGTACAATAGCCCATTGGTTTTGCGGTTGAGGGATCCGAACACTTGGTTTATAAGCTAAAAAAGGCTTTATATAGCTTGAAACAAGCTCCTTGAGCTTGGTATGCAAAGTTTGATGGCTTTTTACTCAGCCAAGGGTTCATAAACAGCTCACCAAAGTCTACTCTTTAGGTATGTAAAGAGGGGGGATCCATGCTGATCGTTTGTCTATATGTTGATCACCTTTTGCTTACAGGGACACATGCTGATCAAATTTCAGCATTCAAACAAAATTTCCAGCAAACTTTTGAGATGTCAAACTTGGGGTCTTTGCACTATTACTTGGGCATTCAGTTCATTCACGATGCTATAGGCATTGGTTTATCACAGTCGAGATACATTGGTAAACTTCTTGAGAGGTTTGGCTTACAGAATTGCAAGCCAATCTGTATACCAATGGAACCTAGACTAAGGTTGTCATTGCATGATGACAATGATTTGTTTAATATCCACACATATTCTCCAACAGTTGGATGCCTTATCTACCTATGCAACACTAGGCCAAACATACAATTTGCAATTTCAGCCCTGAGCAAATATATGCATCAACCACGTATGTCACATTGGCAAGTTATCAAGGGTGTTTTTCGTTACTTGTAGGGTACTAAAACTCTTGGATTGCTTTATGCCAAGGGGGGACCACTGCACTTACATGCTTACGGTGATTCTGATTAGGCTGGTGATTATGATTCTTGTCACTCCACGAGTGGCAATTGTTTCTTTCTTGGCTCAAATTGCATATCTTGGCTTAGCAAGCAACAGTCCACTGTTGTCACATCGTCATGTGAAGTTGAATACAAGGCAGCTTTCACTACCACAGTTGAATGCATATAGCTTAGACACTTGCTAGCTGATCTGGATGTATCTGTCACGAAGCCTGCTCCTTTGTTTACAGACGGCTAGAGTGCCATTGCAGTGGCATAGAACCCAGTGTTTCATGCATGCACGAAACACATTGAGATCCAATATCACTTTGTCAGAGAGAGGCTACATGCCAAAGATATCAGCCTTGTCTATTGTCCTACCACCAATAATGTGACAGATATCTTCACCAAAGCTCTTCCTCGTGACAAATTTAAAGCATTTCGCAATGCTTTAAATTTAATCTCCTTTGGTGACGGATGACCCTTGTATTTTGATTACTCTTCTGTCCAGGGGGGTTTGTTGGGTTTCACTCATGCCTACACTCACATAGAAGAGTCAATGATCTTCAGTAGGACACTTAGGCACTTTTTACTCTCCGTATGAGAGGTTTTTTCCCCTAGATTTATTCTAATATTCCCTTTATTTTATATGCCTGTGTTACACAATTTTGGACACTTGTCATGTTTCACACACTTCGGTTATGAACACCCTCTTACAACCCTAAGGCTTAAGGGTTGTACTTTGTACTTGCATTTTACACTTCAACTAATCGCATTGGGTGTCGTGCACTCACTCTCTACACTGTCTACTTCACTCTCAACTAAGCTTCAATCCATTCCTATTTTCACAAGACACTCAAAAGTACGAAAATGTCTAACAAAAGGTTTCTGGTTGTTCCAAGCCTCAAAAGGCATAACATTCTTTGATGCCTTGGTAGGGCACCTGTTCAAAACATGGCAATGCACATAATTGCTTCCATCCAAAAACTATGTGGCAAACTCTTTGCTTTCAACATACATCAGGCCATCTCCATGAGTGATCGATTCTTCCTCTCTGCAACCCCATTTTCTTGTGAAATATAAGCAGTAGTGCACTGATAGACAATGCCTTTCTACTTCAAAAAATTATTCAATATGAAAGACATGTATTTCCCCCCTCAATCCGAATGGAGAGTCTTCTTGCAGACTAATTGATTTTCAACAAGTGTTACAAAAGCCAAAAATGCATCATATACTTTTGACTTTTTCGCCAAAGAGTAGACCCCGCAAAAACGTGTAAAGTCATCAATGAAAGTGACAAAATAGTAACAGCCACCTAATGACTTTGTCTACATAGTGCCACATACATCCAAATGCACAATCTATAATCTAGCAATTGCTCTAAAAGCAACATCACAAGGAAACAAAAAACGATACATTTTTTCCAAAATGCATCCCTCGCATATATGCTCCCTCACAGATATGCTCAAGAGGTCTCTCCGAGAGAAATAAGCCATCAAGCATCTGTATATGCAGCATTTTTCCCAAAATGCATCCCTCACATATATGCTCAGGATGTCTCTCCGAGAGAGATAAGCCATCAAGAATCTGTGTACACTGCATAAGCATCAAGCTGCCATAGTTAACATGCCCCATGCGAGCATGCCATAACTCTGTCTATGACATAGCACAAGTAAGAGTAGATACTAGATAGATCGACTGAATAAGCATCCAACTCATATAGTCCATGACATGAAGTGCCAGTCAAAACCAAAGTCATGTGTTCTTTATCTCTGACCATATATCTATCATCATCAAATGTGACTTGTAGACCACACTTTGCCAAAAAAGAAATAGACAACAAATACTTCTTTATACTTGCCACAAATAATGCATCCTACAAATGGAGAATAGAGCCATCAATGGCTATGTACACAATCTCCCCAATACCTCTAACAGGGTATGATGCATTGTTGGCACAATGCACAGACTTGCCAACAAGAGCTGCAATAACAGAGGAAAACAAATCCCTGTAGGAAGTAATATACCTAGAAACACCACTGTCAAAGAACCAAGTGCTCGCATCCTCACTAGAGCTAAATGCTCTATCAACCCAAGAAGAGTCATAACTGCAAGTGTAGAAACAATAGTCACGATCTAAACAAAAGACACAAACTCAGTAGCAGTAGAAGGTGCATCAGAAATAGGCATCCCTGACTTCTCCTCCTTACCTATGCGCTTCCTACATTCTGTGATGTAGTAACCTGGCTTCTTGCAAAAGTGGCACTTGCCCTTCTTGACTTACGCGCCCCCTATTTCTTGCTACTCTATGAAGTACTTGAAGTCCCAAAGCTCTGTGCAACATTTTTGGCTTGGCTGCCCTCGCCCTTCTACCTTGCTATAAAAGCCTACTCAGAGGCTATAATATCCACCCCACTATTCTTTCTTGTTTCCTCTTCCTCTAAGAGCAAACCAACCAACTGAAGGAAAGTAAGTGGCTGAGGAGAAATTCTCATAGTGAGATTCAAGGCCATATAAAAGGCCGAATACGAGGGCAGCAATGAATTCAGAGTAGTAGAGATCAACTACGTATCTAAATAATACTCATCTACATTAATAAGCTGCTCACGCAAGTCCTGAATTTTATTAATATGATCCTGCATAGAATCACCTTCATCCATCTTCACAATCTCGAGCTCTTTCTTCAAGAAAGAGATGTGTGTCTTATTTTTTTCAGCAAGCATCTCCTCAAGGATCAACCATCCTTCTCGTAAAGAAGCTCCAAACCAGATGTGTGGGATGATAGACCGTTGAACTGCCAATACAATCAACAACAATGCCCAAGCATCCCGTGTGTCCCGTGCCTTTTGTGCTATAACTCTCTGGGGAAGTGGCTGAGCTGGAGCGGGCCGAGTAGGCCTTTGTCTATGTCCTCCTAGAGGAGGTGTGACATGAGCCACAACTCCAATCCGAAACTTCTTCACCACTGACATAATCCCAAAGATTCTTCACAATCAACACATGTTTCATCATAAAAGACCATAGAGAATAGTTGTTGCCATCCAACCTATCCTCCTTGGACACATATGTGAATACATCACCTCCTTGATTGGCCATAGTAGATGTCACTAATCAAAGAGCACAAGAGCAATACTTCAAGCTGGACCAACCTAGAAATCTGAGAATTTCCACAAATTACAGCAAACATCTTGCTATAATTAGAAAATCTAAGCACACACTGTCAAAAACTATCTGATGTACATGCTGTCCAAGGTACAAACAATGCTCAGGAGCAAAAAAATGCAAAAGCTCCAAAATTTCTTGTCCCAAAATGCATAAATTCAATCTATTACAAACTGTCACTTATGTACATTTGCCAAAGTCTGAACTGAGATCAAAAGCCCCAAATTTCTAACCCAAAATCACAAAATCTCTGCAATAAGTGTGTTCTCAACATTTGCACAAACAAAAATATGCTGCCCAGGCAAAAGCCCCTTCCGAAAGATGAAATCTGAATAAAAATTTGATAAATTTTTCCTTTTGTTACCTTTGATATGGGTTGTCATGGCTAACACGCTACAATCTTGTGGGCGAACAAGCGCACTGGTGACGGTGGAGGCAAGTGGCACAACTACAGAACCAGGCGGAGGTGGCACACTGCAGGTGCCGTCTGGAGGTCGAGCTAGAGAGGGATCACAAGGAGCAAGTTAACAAGAGTCAAGGCAGGCAAGGAGCTCTAGCGGCAGACCAAGACTAGCAACCGTAGTCAAACTGGCAGCGGAAAAACCAAGAGGTGGTGCAAGGCTGTTGGCGGGGTGCTACTCGCACTGGCAAAGGCGTTGCCTGGGAGCAGTCAGACAGGTAGAAGCTGGGCTGGCAGGCACCTGCAAGACTAGGCACAAGAAGCAATAACTACGTTGGCGGCTGTTGGAGGTGGCTCTGGTGGAACTAAGAACAGCTGGTGGCGATGGAGCTCCTGATACTAGAGGTGGCGACTCTGAAGTCAGCTCTGATAACAAATGTGAGAGGTGAGAGGATGCACATAGATCGAAGCTCAGCTAAGAGTACAATTGACACTGAAGAGAGTGAGTGAAGACATGACTCCCAATGCAATAATCAAAGAGTATAATGTGCAAGTACAAAGTACAACCCTTAAACCTTAGGGTTACTAAAGCATGTTCACACCCAAAAGGTGTAAAACACGAGAAGTGCCCAAATTGTGTAAAATAGGCACACAAAATTTTTATTAAAAAAATCTAGGGGAAAAAAACCTCCTGTAAGGAGAGTAAAAAGTGTCCTAGTGTCCTACTGAGGATCATTGACACTCCTCTGAGCTTAGACATGAGTCAAAACCCAACACCTCAATCTCATTTTTGCAAGTTTCATGTGATCTAGCTTTGCTGCCCACACCCCGTTTGCAGAGGATATCTTAGCCAAAGCCGCCTGTCTCCATCCATTTGGCACCTATTTCCAACCTCCATTGCGCAGTCTACATCAATTTCTACTACATTCAATAATCAGCAGCATCGTCTACAGCTGGCAACTTGCTGAATTCTTGTATTTATGATCGGTTGCTGCTATACGGACTGCACATCATCATACCTATGTTTTTGCTGCCATCAGCCTGCCCATGTTGCATTTTGCTGCCATCAACCTACCACATCATCATTAGCGGTTGTGTTTGAGGGTTCTCTCTCTTCTGATTATCCAACAGTGATCCCCGCCACATCTACTACATTTTCTGCCATCTAACATCTTGGAGGCTACCTTCCTGTGATTCAAGATCCATCAAGAGTACAACACCCTCTCCAACTCATTACCTCTCCCTCAATCCTCAATATATGAGAGTTTGAGGTTTAATATGCATTCCCTACACGGTTTGTTTGTTGCATGAGCATTGTGTATTCAGTCTACATTAGGGTATTTCTTTACAAGGTATCAAAGTCAAGTACTCTCAGAGAAACCTTGGCTTTGATCTAAAAGCTCCTCGTGCCATCAAGAGTACAACACCCTCTCCAACTCATTACCTTTGCCTCGATCCTCGATATACGAGAGTTTGAGGTTTAATATTCATTCCCTATACAGTTTGTTTGTTGCGTAAGCATTGTGTATTCAGTATTCATTCACTATGTTCATTGTCTCTGTGTTACCCTAACCCTAACTGTGTTTTGTGTTGAATTTATGCTTTGAGGTATGCTTCTATTTGTGTTTCTGAATTAGGATATTTCTTTACATGGTATCAAAGTCAAGTACTCTCAGAGAAACCTTGGCTTTGATCTGAAAGCTCCTCGCAATAGTCAGAACCACAGAAGGGAAGATGACTTTGAACACATCTTCACCACATCATGATGCTCCTGAGCCTAGCACATCGAGATTCAAGACAAAGTGGATCACATAGCTTACTCGGTAAAGATCCAACATAGCCAGAGAGTCATTAGACTACACCATAGAGTCTCTCAACCTTATGAGATTACACAAGCCAAATATGATCTTATCTTAATGCATCAAGCTCAACAACACATAGAGTCTCTCAACTTTGGACAAGCATTGGAAACCCTTCCACCCTTGGCCATGAGGGTCCTTGCCCAAGATTACTCTTCGAGTGCATGTGAGAGAAACTGGAGTGCCTATTCTCTCATTCACACAAAGATTTGCAACTGGCTTAGCACACGACAGTTAAAGCGGCTAGTCTATTGCCGCACTAACTTACGCATGATGAGGCTATGATAAGCATGGGTAGTCCGAAGCAGGTAAAGCTTAAACACTTAACCATAACATTTAAAATTTTGTTGTTTTAAACTTTGAACTTTGAAGCTTATACTTTACAATTTAGACTTTAGCGTTTACAATCTTACGTGCATCATTGCATTGTGTAGATGAATGTTGATACATTCAAGTTGACGAGTGACATTCTTTTGAGTATACATTAGGAGGTGGACGAGGAGGAGATCATTTTTGCATAACTCTATAGACAGCTTATAGCAGCACCTACTCGTGACACTCGCAGTCAGCGTGCTCATGGGCAAGGAGTTCGAGTAGGTGGTAGCAAGGGCATGGTCATTCGACACCCTCCATCATCGAGGAGGGGTGGTTTGAGTCGCTTGCAAACATATGTAAGGTAGAGCTCTAGTAGCTCACATCATGTGCCTCATGATGACATCCCTCCCTTGCCTACACAGCCACCACCTAGGGAGCCATCATTTGATTAATGGTAACCTCATCAATAAGGATGAGTATGAGTGTGTCTCATCATCCGATGCCGAGGAGTCATCTTCAAACTCTCTTGATGAGCACTCAAATGATTCTAATGATGATCACCCTCATGTATTCATCTTATTCTGTAATGAAGTGGCTATTTCCACTTTAAACATGTATTCTATGATCTATCATTTAATGATTTATGGTTTTTGTTATTTAAAAAATCATCTTACTTTTTTTTCGTACTAATATCGTACCGTACCTTATAAAATCATAAGGTACCATTTGGTACCATATACTACCGTACCGTACCGTATCGTACCTTTCATACTTGACAACTATGGTCCCCCAACTTGGGATGAACTTGTTATCCATCCAGCAACTTTGCCAGTTGGGACAATCAATCTTCTTCACAACGAGACCAAAATCGAGGTCCTTGACTCTCAAACTAGTTTAGTGATTGCTCATAGTGAGGTGCAACCTAGTGGCCTATACCACATAACAGTTTTTTTTCGAGCCAACATCCAAGAGCTCTAAGTTCCATTGCTTCCAAGCTTTCGCAACTACATGGAAGTCTATGGACATTGAGCATCTTTGGCATTTTTGCTTAGGTCGTCTCAAGTATGATTCTTTTTATGAGCTATTAGTGAAGGGCCTTCCACACCTGAATCTATCTTGAGATATTTGTAAAGCCTGTCAACTTAGAAAACAGCATTGTACCCCATTTTCTCAACAGTCCACTCATAGAGTTGAGGCTCCTCTAAGATTGATTCATGTTGATCTTTATGGACAATGCCCATTGCTGCCGTAAATGGCCTGTTTCAATTATTTTTCATTGTGACGATTTGTCTAGATACATGTGGTTGTACTTTCTCAAACATAAGTCAAATGCTTTCACATATTTTCTTCTTGGGTGTTGTTGGTTCATAACCAGACTAGACATCGTGTCGATTGCCTGAGGAGTGATAACGGTGGCGAATTTACCTTCCACAAGTTATCCGGGTTTCTACAGGAGCATGGCATCTCCCCACCAACACGCCTCTGCTAACTCCCCCTCACAGAATGGAGTTATAGAGCATAGGAACCGGACAGTCATGAACATAGCAAGCTCTATATTGCTAGCAGCAAAACTCCCTAATCGTCTATGGTTGAGACTATTAATACCTCGCTATATATCCTCCCAACTGCGGCTATCCCTCAGCAGACTCCCTATGAGGCATTCTTTGGCAATCGGGTAATAGTGTCCCACTTTAAAGTCTTTGGGTGTTATGCGTACACACAGACTCCTAAAGATCACGCAAAAAGCTCACTCATCGAGCTGATCTCCCAATCTTGGTAGGTTACTTCTCCGAAGCGAAAGCCTACTGTTTGTTCAATCCTCAAATGAACAATGTGATCATTAGGAGAAACGTAGTTTTTAATGAGAGGGATACGATGCAATCTTTTGCACTAGACTCTGAGTCAATTCCTCAGCCTACACCGTCAGAGAGAGTGCCTATTGAGCCAAGACTTCTTCCCACTTCCAACCCACCCGCAAATTCTTCCACTCCCACACCCTCTTCACAAGACCCCTTACTTCACTGGCACCAACAAATCATGTGGTATTTGGGGATCCTTCCACTGGGTTCCACTCCAGAGGGCCCTAGAAGACATGCCCAACTTGCACCTCATGCCTCATTTGTGTCGCTATTTATAGTTGATTACATAGCACATTCTGAGCCAGATAGTTAGCAAGAGGCTCTTCGACAGACTTGAATCCTGGTGGACTATTCGAGGCAGAAGAAAGCCAAGCTAAAAGCTTATGGAACTTTAGACAAATACAAGGCTCACCTTGTAGTGCAAGGATTTCGACAAAGGCAACGCATCGACCATGAAAAGACCTTTGCCCCTACTACAGGAATGGCATCATTCTGTTTGTTCGTCATGCTCGCCACTCACCACAGTTGGCTAATCTATCAAATGGATGTCAAGTGCATTTTTGAACGATTATTTAGAAAAGGAAGTCTATGTGGAGCAACCACCTAGTTTTTCTTCTACTAACTGGAAAGATAAGGTATTTCGCTTGCGGAAATCTCTTTATGAACTAAAGTAAGCACTGCGGTCTTGGTTCCAAAGGATGGATGAGTTCCTTCAACTCACGAATACCATTCCACCCCTTATGACCCAAACTTTTATATATGTATCACTTCAAAAGCAAGCTTTGTGCCACTTTTGAGATGACAAACCTTGGTTTCTTGTCTTATTTCTTAGGGATGGAGATAGTTCATTTTGAGAGTTGTATCTTTGCATCTCAAAAAAATTATGCTCTTTAGCTAGTGGAAAAATATTGCTCCAATCAACTTCTTTGGTTGATTCATACTAGACCAAATTTAGCTTGCTTAGTTAGTCTACTTAGTCAGTATTTTACTGTACCTCGCATGTCAAATTAGTTTGCTTATTTGCATATTTTGAGATATGTTCGGTATGCCTGTACTTATGGTTTGACATATGGCTTTGGTTTATGTTTGCAAGACTACACTGATTCAAATTGGGCAAGAGACCCTGACACCCAGCGTTCCCACAACAACTACCTCTTTACCTTGAGTATGGCTCTCATTTCTTGGTCAAGCCGTAAACACAAGACGATGGCAACTTCCACAACCACGGCTCAATATCAAGCATTATTTGATGATATAACTGAGGTCATCTACCTAAGGAGTGCCGGCGCTTCATTTCCCATATGACTCTCCTACCGTGTACTACCACAACCAAAGTGTCATTGCCCTTGCAAGCAATCCAATCATTACACCACAGATGTCGCATGTGGAAGTCCACTTCCACTTCATCAGAGAGCAGGTTGAGCTAGGCAATATTCGCCTAGAGTTTGTGTTATCATCCAACAACTATGCAGACATATTGACCAAAGTGATTAATCGACCAATGTTGCAATATATTCTACCCAGGATCAGCTTGGATACACCCTTCCCTTCTTCTTCAACTTGTCAGGGAGAGGGTGCATCCCTCCAACTGTCCCTTCTAGTTTGAGAGGAGGGGGCTTTCTTCTCTTTGTGGTGACAAGATGGTTTTACCATCTTTACTTCAAACATTTGATATTTTGTATACTTCTATTATCATCCACACTATCAAGATAATCTGCTATAGTATAGCAGAGTTGTTATTGAGCTAGCTAAAAGAGTACAAAAGTCATGGCAAAGAAGCTGCAGAGATTTTCGTATGCCAAGGGACCAAGTCCTCCCTACAAAGGAGATCGGTGTGCTGAATAAGGTCAAGCTGCCAATGTAGAAGACCTTTAGACTTGGTGAGGTAAGTTTACGTCCCAAATGTGGAATCAAAAACAAAAACATTCTGAGTTGTCCAATTGTGCCAACAACCCCAAAAACATAAGAATGGAAACAAAATCTTTATATGTAGTTTTCGGGGGGGGACAAATAGAGAGAAGTAGCACTAAGATCGGCAACATACATATACAGAGATGTATGGCAATATTTTTGGCATTGAAGGCTTCCCTACTAGTGATATGATGTGGTGATGCAAGATTAAACGTGGCCACTGTGTATTTTGCACTACATGTGTGGGAACTACATCTCTATCTTTTTGTTTCTTGCTCATGTGCTAGACCAGATTTGGGATTTTATTTCTTTATTTTGGACTTCAATGGCATTTCAGAGAATTAGTAATTGTGACATGTGGGCGTGCAACCTTGAAAAGTTCTCCTAGGCAAGAGGGCTCATTCTTGAATCCTCACTTCTCTATTGTCATGTTGCATGCTAGTGGATTTTGATCCTTGCATATTGTGTTATGTGTGTCTATACTTTCATGTTGATGTTTTCTCTATAACTAGAATATGAAATAGACTTAATGATACATGAAATTTAATTTAGTACCCCTAGCTCTTGTCATGGTGACCATTGCATCAACAGTGAGCAATTTAACACTAGGCATACAATCAAGGTTGTCAAGTACGAAAGGTACGGTATGATAAAATACAATACTAATTGGTACCTTAGGATTACAAACAATAGAACACATTCATTTACAGCTGTGTTTTCACTGCAGGCTGCTGTATAGGCTGCCACATCATCAGTTGCTGTTGCGTTGACTGTTTATCTCTCTCCTTTGTGCATCTAACATTGATTTGGCACATCATCTACTGTGTTGCTGACATCTTGGAGGCCGCCTTGCTACAATTCAAGATCCGTTGGGAGTACAGCACACTCTCTAGCTCATTACCTCTGCCTCGGTCCTCAAGACTCAAGACACAAGAGTTCAGGGTACAATTCTCATTCCTTGCACGGTTTCTTTGCTAATCATGAAATTATATTCAATATTGATTCATTCATACACGTTTTCACTGTGTTCATTGTCTCTAAGTTACCCTAATCCTAACTTTTTGTTGAGTTTATTCTTTGTCATACACTTTCATTTATTTTTCTGCATTAGGGTATTTCTTCACATGATATCAAGAAAAAGGTTCTCGTCAACGACACCTCACCCTTTGATCTAAAAGCCCTTGACAAGAAGCAAGACAACAGGACAACAAGAGGGCAAGATGACTTCAAATACATCTTCACCACATCATCATGATGCTCCCAAACCTAGCACATCGAGAAATGAGACAAAGTGGACCTCACAGCTTGCTTCTCCAACTTCCAACATGGCCGAAGAGTCTTCGGACTACCGTGGAGTCCATAGACCATACAAGATCTCACAAGTTGAATACAATCTCATCCTCATGTATTGAGCTCAACAATAGATTGAAGGTAAATTTGAGTATTCCCCTTTAGGTTCAGTGCACAGGTCTAATGATTTTGCAAGAAGAACGGAAGCTCCACAAAGGACTAGCCATCCTAACGTGGAAACTGGCATGGAGTACAAACCATTTTCCTCTCTAACACCATCATCTCCATCTCTACCTCTTTGATCTCTTCCATACACATCTCCACCTATTCAAAAACCCTTCACTCGCAGTTTGTGTTTTTGCGTTTAGGATTTGCAGCCCCAAAAAGAGGCGCCATCCTAGACTGACGATGCCTATTTATAGGCCACTCTCTCATTTATTCCTTACGGCTGATTCATTCAGTCCGTCAACTCTTCTCTCCAACCTCTCACTGCCCTCACATCCAGGACATTGTGGTTCGTGGTTCGTGGCTGTCTTCGTCATCTTCCTTGTGCTACGGCACCCTTGTTCCCTTGTATCACATTCACTCCATGATTCAAATCTTCATCATTCCATTCATTAGTGTTTATTCTCTCTTCTCTTCTCTTCTCCATGTTTGCCAAGTTCACCCCATGTTCCTCCCCGCAAACCCAACTATCTCACTAGTGTGTCATCTTTCGGCATCCACTTCTCTTCTTCTTCCGTTGCATCAAAATCTCATTTTTGTTATTTCAGATGTTTTCAACTTGCTACCTACACCTTTCTCAGAGGACATCGCAATCTCAACTGTCCCTTGTTATCATCTACAGTCTGGCGCCTGTTTCCAGCTTACCACCCGCAGTTTGCAAGTACTTGCAGCAAAGCGAATGTTGTTGATCACTCTCCATTCAAAAAACAATCTCGTTTTTGCAAATTTAAAGTATTTCAGCTTACTACTCACACCCTAGACGCAGAGGATATCGCAGTCCAAGTTAGCCATTGTTGCCTACAACAGTTGGCACATGTTTCCAGCCGACCACACACTGTTCAGAGCTGATTTCAGCATGCTGACTGCTACTGTTGGTTTTTCCTGCGTTTTTTAGTCTCTCTCTCTTGCAGCTTGCGTTTTTAGTCTTTCTCTCTCCTCACTTGCGTTTTTCTACTGGTTGCAACCTCTTATTGCTAGTCGCATCCTCCTTCCACTGGTAGCTCACTTCCAACCCTTCCATTAACCTCCTAGCCCTTGGGGCAGACATCGCAATTCATGGTTCGTGGCTGAACTCTTCCTTCTTCAACAAGGCGCATTGGTACCCATGGCTTCTTTACCAACAGATGACCAGACTACTAGGTGCTCCTACTGTGGCATCACCTCGCACACCATCAATGCTTGCCGACTTCGACCTTTGCTTCCCACCCCCCCTGGAGTATATGCGTCTTCCAATAAGCACTCCTTGTGCCACCTCTCCTTTCTGTGCACAGAGATCGTTCTGCATCGGCTATTAAGAGTACTATGCTCAAGGCAATAAGACGCATCCGATGCACACTAAGTCCTTTCAAGCACGTGAAGGATCAATTGGCGCTACGACCTCTTGGAGATCGTCGCAATGCTAGCAGCAGTCTTCTCCCACCTACTTTCGGGTACAGTAGCTACCACGACCATAGAAACACGAAACGGGGAACAAGAATGGGGAACGGGAATGGGGAGGAGGACAGTGATGGGGATGCCAAACCTAGGGAACAAGGATGTGGGAATGGGAACGGCATTTAACAAATTAAAATTCATGAAAAAAATTAATATTTTACTCATAATCCATGTGCACTCTGGAGTGTTAAAACCAAGGTATATAATTCACAAGGACAAATCATTTTAAGTTTTAAATTTGAGATATCATGCATCATTCTAAAACTACTCATTAGAAATTGAATTACAACTTACAAGGCTCAAGAGGTGAGCTATTCAATTATAAAATGCATAATACATATGCCATAAATGATAAAACAATGAACAATGAAACTAAACTTTAAAGTATAAGTTGAAAGAACATACCCATAGTCCCATTGCCAAAAAACTTCAAAGATTACAAATATTAAGTCTAATCTTTAAAAGTTCAAAGAACTTGCTCATTGCCCCAAAAAAGACTATAAATATAAAGTCTAATCTCTAGACTGAAGCAAAATATAGCATGCCAAAATAGCCCAAAGGACAACTACAAGTATAAATATAATGTCGGCATGGCACAGCAACCCAAGTGTCACACTATCATCAATGATTATAATATCATATACAATGTACATGTGTCATGTATCATGAGACTCATGATAAGTAAACTAAATCAAAGATCATCATCATGACCAAAGGCTGTTCTAGCTACTCTTGAAGTGTCCAGCCTCGTCATCATGTGTACCATGAATTGATGCATCTCCCTCAACATCAGCATGTGTCTCCTCTTCTTGCTGCATCTCCCACTCTATGAATGGATCGGGCTTCGTTGTCATACTGTTACATAACATCCTTAAATTAGCACTAACGAATACTAGATCGTTTGCCCTCTCCACGCCAAGACGGTTCCTCTTCTTTAAAGCAATGTGAACGTATGTACTCCATAATTGTGTCAGAGTGCAGTGGTGCGGAAGCGTAGGACTAAGAGAGAGAGAACGCAGAGAGAGAAGGGAGAGAAAGAGACAGTGTACACTGAAGATCTGCTGTATAAAGAATGCTGAATACAAAGATATACACGGGCGCAGTGCGCTAGACTGCGTGTCTCCACCTCGACGATGCGACCTGCTGTCCACCTCGAAGTCTGCTGCAGTCTGCACTGTCTGCTGTCTGAAATCTGCGAACAGAGACAGAGATCTGCACGGCACCGGTCTGTAATCTGCGACAGAGAATGATGGCCAGACTGCTGAAAACGTCAGCAATAAATAGGCGAAAATCTGCCTAGAATGGGGCGCCAAAATAGGGCGCAGCCTGATAAAAAAACAGCTGCAGGCAGTCGGACAGCCACGTGGCAGTCCGACTGCACAGTCCGACTGTGCAGCTGGACTGTGCAGCTGCTGCCTGCCTGAAAACAGGCTATGATCTCTGACACCCCCTCTCAGAGCCTGGACAGGGCAGAAGCCTGAGGGATCTGGAATGTTGCCGAAGTAGAGCCTGAGGAAGCGCCTTCGTAAACAAATCCGCAAGATTATCCTCCGTCTTGCAATACTCCACAGTGATGGTCTCATCCAAAAGCTTTTCTCGGATGAAGTGGTACTAGATCTCAATGTGCTTCGTCCGGGCATGAAAAACAGGATTCCTCGCCAAGGCAATGCAACTCTCATTGTCACATCGCAGCAATGTAGGACGAGTCTGGGGGCACCCAAGCTCCTCCAACAGTCTCCGAAGCCACACAACCTCGCATGTGGTGGAAGACGCGGCCCGATACTCCGCCTCAGTAGACGAAAGGGCTACCGTGGGCTGCTTCTTGCTACTCCAAGAAATAACACCTGCACCCAAAGTAAAGCAGTAGCCTGTTGTAGACCGCCTGTGGTCCACGTCACCGGCCCAATCCGAGTCGCTCCAACCTGCAAGTACAAGATCTGACCCATCTGTCCGTGCGGGGTAATGAATCCCCAAATCAGACGTCCCCCTCAGATACCGAAGTATCCTCTGAGCAGCCTGCCAATGCACCGTCTTAGGTTCACTCATGAACCCTGCCAAGAGCCCAACAGCAAAACATAGATCAACCCTGGTGTTGAGAAGCCAAATCAAAGACCCTATCAACTGTCGATAGCGGGAAGCATCCGCCAAAGGAGAAGCTGAGTGGGAAGTGGCCTTCCAGTTCGGATCCATAGGAGTAGAGAGGGCCCGACAATCTTCCATCTCAAAAGACACCAAGAGCTCCTGTACATATCTCTGTTGGGAGAGAAAGATCCCCCTCTGAGACTGAAAAATCTCATGTCCTAAAAAGAAATGGAGTAGCCCCAAATCCGTCATCTCGAACGTCCGATATAAAGCTGACTTTGTCTCCTGGACCTGCTGTGCATCATCACCTGTGACAATCAAATCATCAACATATAATACAAACAGCACACAACCATCCTCGGAAGTGTGAACATACAGCTGCGGATCGGCCTTGGACCGCCGATATCCCAACTGAGTCTGGAGGAACGAATCAATCTTCTCGTTCCAAGCTCGCGGGGCCTGCTTGAGACCATACAGGGCCTTCTTCAACCTGTAGACTTTCCCATCGGAAGAACCAAAGCCAGGAGGCTGCTCAACGTAGATCTCCTCCTTCAAATCACCATTCAGGAAGGCCGACTTCACATCCAGCTGATAAACAGGCCATCTCCTATGGCCAGCCAAAGCAAGAACAGCTCTAATGGTTGCCATACGAGCTGTAGGGGCAAAGGTGTCATGACAGTCAATCCCTGGGCGCTGGGCAAAACCCTTAGCAACAAGGCGAGCCTTGTGCTTATCCAAAGTACCATCACTGAGATATTTGGTCTTGAAGACCCACTTGACTCCAATCACCTTCTTCTTCGGGGGGCGTGGCACAAGTGACCAAGTGCCATTCCTCTCAATAGCCTCCAACTCAGCTTCCATAGCTTTCTTCCATGGGGCGGACTGTAAAGCCTCCTTCACGGAGGTGGGCTCTCGATCCTGCATAACTCGGGACATCAAACAATAATTGGAGCACACAAGCTCCGAAGAATGCGCCTGGTGCCTCCGTGACCGCCGCGGACCATCCTGCGGTCCCCACTCCTCAGGAACCCCCTCGATCCCTGAATCACGGAGTGTGTCACAGGCCCAGCGAGGAGGAGGCCGAACCTCCCCTCGTCGTTCTCCATCAGTAGAAGACTCTGGAATGTCCACCGGTGGTAACTCCTCAGAAGGATCCGGTGGAACAGTAGACTCTGTGTCAGAAACAGAATCATAATCAAACGGCACAGGCTCCAGTGGAACTGTAGAAGGAGCCAAACTCTCCCCTGGATCTCCAAGAACGGGATGCTCCTCACCCGTTGAAGAAGCCGGAACCTCCACAAACCGCACATCACGGCTAGTATATACATCCCGCTTGACGGGATCATAGAGTCGATAGCCTTGGGACTGGGAGCTGTAGCCAACAAATACCTGTTTGCGGGAAGCCGCTTCGAATTTGTCACGGTGAGCTTTGGGAATGTGAACATAGGCATCACACCCAAAGACCCGAAAGTAAGAAACATCTGGCTTCGTTCCAAAATACGCCTCAAATGGAGTCATCCCTTCCACGGCCGAAGTAGGAGATCGGTTAAGGATGTGGACTGCAGTAGCCACAGCCTCGGCCCACAGAACCTGGGGGGTCTGTCGGTGCTCCATCATGGTGCGCGCCATCTCGATCACACTGCGGTTCTTCCGTTCGAGAATACCATTTTCTTGTGGAGTATTCGTATTGGCAAACTCCTGGTGAATTCCTCTATCTGCACAAAACCGAGCAAATTCATTAGAGACAAATTCACCTCCCTTGTCGGATCGCAAGGTCTTCAACTTCCGGCCTGATCGGTTCTCCTCAAAGAGAGGCCAATCCTTGAAGTGCGAGAAAGCTTCTGATTTTAGTGCCAAAAAATAGGCCCACGTCATCCTGCTATAGTCATCCACGATCAGCATGAAGTACGAGCTCCCACGCAGGGACTCGTTCCTCATAGGGCCACATAGATCCGTAGATACTAACTCCATCGGTGAAGTAGACCGCCGCGAAGCGGTGTGGGGAATGGCATCCCTATGCTGCTTCCCCTTTATGCAGGAGACACATGGCTGCTGGCTCACCACTATATCCGGTAACCCTCGAACAAGCTGTCCCCGTGACGCCTTCCGAAGATAGTCATAGTTCAGGTGACCAAACCTAGCATGCCATAATTCAGACTGTGACTGTGAGGTAAGAAGAAGAGTAGAAAGGGCAGTGGAAGACTTCAGTTTGTAAATGCCGTTCTCCTCATATCCAGATGATAGAACCTTCCTCGATTCACGATCAAGGACTCGCACTGTAGAACTGTCAAACTCCACCAGAAGACCAAGGGAACAAATCTTATGGACTGAAAGGAGATGGTACCCCAATCCTGGTACATGCAAAACCTCTGAAGTATGGGTGCCACCTCGTCCATCCGGAATAAGCTACATCTTACCCCGACCTGCAATAGAGACTGAAGAGCTGTCTCCAATGAGAACCTGCCCACGTGAAGGGCGCAGCTGGGCAACACCATCTGATGAAGGAGTCATGTGCCGTGAGGCACCACTATCAATAATCCACTCTCGAGATTGGGAAGCCGCCATCGCACCATCAGAAGCATTCGGTGAAGCGTCCTCAATGACAACTAAATGTAGAAATGCAGCTGATGAGGGTGCAGCCACCGCTCCAGAATCCTTGGTGTCCTTCTTCTTGGTGTCCTTCGAGTCTTTGTCAGGGCAATCCTTCTTCCAATGGCCAGTCTTTCCACAAATATGGCATGTGGAGTCTTTGTCCTTGTCCTTCTCCTTGTCCTTCTTGGACTTGTTATCCCCCTTCTTCTTCTTTTGGTCCTTCCCCTTCTTCTGAGAGGCTTGACCTGTCAACGCCTCCGTCTTGGAAGCATTCTGTCCCTTTAACTGTTCCTCTTGGTCCAAGACCATAGGAACTAACTCCTCCCACCGAAGAGTAGACTCGCGCCCTGAAGCAATAAGGGCAGAGTAAAATGTACCGAATCGTGGCGGCAACTGGGACAAGAGTGTAATCGCCATGTCTTCGGAGGAGATCGGCTTCCCCGCATTCTGAACCTGCATCTGTAGCTGCCTTAGCTTGTTAATGTGTTCCCTTAGCGAAGAAGACTTATTGACGGACAAGGTCCGCATCTGTACCTCCAAAGAAACCCTCTTCATCAGGGTCATCCGATTGTACATTTGATCAAGCTCCAGCCATATCTCACGAGCCACCGTCAAGTGCTCGATGTGAGCGATCACGGCTGTAGTGCATGATAGAAAGAGAAAGGATCGAATCCTGGCATTCAGTTTGTCCCAATGAGACTGGGCCCTGGCCAACTCCGCACGAGCATCGGAAGAGAGTTTGGACTCATCTCTTACCGAAGGCCGGTCAATATCTTCCTGTACCAACTCCGCCAAATCATAGGACTCCAGAATGGCCAGCATCATAATGCGCCAAATGCGGTAGTTGTCGCCGTCGAGCTTCTGATCTGTAGGAAGAGCCGGTAGGACAGGCACCTTCCGGTCCATAATCGCCTGGAACTCCAAGTCCATCTCTGTAGACATCTTCACCTGCAATGCCTTCTCAAACGCAAAAGCAGCCCCCTCTGACTGAGTAGACTCAGCCTGCTAAGGCTCTTCAGCGTCCCGAAGCTCCTTCACCCGCCGGAGGCGATGAAAAAGCAAAACCTGCACTTTTAGGTTGAAAACTCAAACTTTCTCCGCGTCAAACAGCAGTAAACAGCAGCAAATCCACCACCTGTACTCCTTTCCTGTGCGCCCACACTCGTTTCAGCCTTGTTCCAAGGCGCAGCCCTCCTGTCTGCCCTTAAACGCAAAAAACGCAAATTTGTGTCGCGATGGAAACTCCTCTTCAGGTTGATTCTGCGCTCAGTCAGCCCTCAAACACTGCTCTGATACCATGTCAGAGTGCAGCGGTGCGGAAGCGTAGGACTGAGAGAGAGAGAACGCAGAGAGAGAAGGGAGAGAAAGAGACAGTGTACACTGAAGATCTGCTGTATAAAGAATGCTGAATACAAAGATATACACGGGCGCAGTGCGCTGGACTGCGTGTCTCCACCTCGACGATGCGACCTGCTGTCCACCTCGAAGTCTGCTGCAGTCTGCACTGTCTGCTGTCTGAAATCTGCGAACAGAGACAGAGATCTGCACGGCACTGGTCTGTAATCTGCGACAGAGAATGATGGCCAGACTGCTGAAAACGTCAGCAATAAATAGTCGAAAATCTGCCTAGAATGGGGCGCCAAAATAGGGCGCAGCCTGATAAAAAACAGCTGCAGGCAGTCGGACTACCACGTGGCAGTCCGACTGCACAGTCCGACTGTGCAGCTGGACTGTGCAGCTGCTGCCTGCCTGAAAACAGGCTATGATCTCTGACAAATTGCTCCAAACAAGAGAAGCTAACTGACAGACTCAAAATATGGATGGCTAGTTGCTACAACTCAAGACCATCCAAACCATAGTCCTCCCACCACAAAGCTGTCCCAATCTTACAGTGATCCTCCGGTGCATCCCCACAACCAAAAGAACCCCGAAAGGTTCTATAACATGAAAGTTGGTCTCTGATCTTTCGTCTAGTGGCATGATCAAGCACTAGACGAGACAATATAAGTCTCCATGCATCCGTAACCTCAGTGTCATTCTTCTGACCCTTGCCCTAAAACTCAAGATCCACAACAAATGCAGCTGCATGCATGGGTAAGCTATAGGAGTTCCACCTCGTCACAACTAAATGGCGTATCTCCTCATATGCCTCATCATTTGGTGCCAACTCCTGCAGCTTTTCATTCAACCTATCCATAGCCTCATATACCTTGCCAATGCAAGGTTGCATAGCGTCCATAACCCTCAATAAATGCACAATAGGTGATACCATAGCATCTATCTGCTTTACATCATCCCAAAAAGTGGAGTTATTTGCTTTCTCCAAGCATAAGATACCTGTAGGAGTATCTGCCAATGTTGATGAGGTGAACTCATCACCAAGAAATAATTGCCTCAAGGCACCACTGCATTCTCTTAATCTGTCTAGCATCAAGAAGTTAAAGGCAAATCTCGTATCAAAGTATTTTAAAAGTGTCTTCTTCGACCGCAAAGAGAACTGATGGTGGAGAAGAAACTAGTGATTTAAAACAAAGCTAACCATTTGAGCGCCTTGCTCTATGACAAGTGCAATCCATGGCAGGTTACCAATATCCTTTAGTAGGTTATTCAAGCAATGAGCCATACAATATGAAACTGTGATAGGCGGATAATATCCTTGGATAATAGCACCTGTTGCCCTATTTGCAGGCTCTCCATCTGCAACAAATCCCACAACATGCTCTGGGCCAATAAGCTCAATACCTGTAACCCACTCTACTGCAAGTACATCTGCTGACTTTCTTATACTCGATACATCATGTGAAGATATGACGTACATTTCCCCACAAGAATAAGCAACCATACCATGAATGCATCGCTTGCGTGTATCACTCCAACCATCAACAATTAAGGAAACTCCATTTTTAGCCCACTGACTCTTTCTAGTCACTACTGCTTGCTCAACAAGGCGCTTTTCCTTGTCAAGCAAAGTGATGCATAAGGTCTCTAATGATGGAGGTACATACGAAGGGGCATACTCACCAATCTTCTTGCACATCAATTTAAAATACTCTGACCTGGCGAATGCCTATAGTAGATGTGGAGGTAGCACTTCCTAATATTGACCCTACTCTAGACAAATCTGATAGGGATGGTGTCAAAAAAGTTGCAGGATTAACTGCAACACGTCGTGGTCTAGATGCAAGATAAGCTTGTTGACTTGCTACACGGTTGCGAAGCTCCCTTTGCTTCTCCAAGGTCACATTCGGAAAAAATTGTACCTCTGAATTTGGCTTATGTAGGAGATGAGCTCGGACCTGATTATGCATAAAATGGAACAAGTGGCAATTGGTATTCTATATTATATATTTAAGTAACTTTGAAAAATTAAAATCAATAAAAATTTGAAATAGAAATGCTCGGCTCAATGGATTACCTTGTTTGCTCCACTAATTCGCTTGTATGGGCAAAGCTTGCAAGCCCATGGTCAAGATCCTCCACCACTCAATAGGCGGTTAGCATTTACTTCTTTCCACCATGACCAATCATCGGAACTTCTTCCTCGATCACTAACCTGACGAGCAGAGCGGGAAGATGAAGCCATTTCACACTGAAAATTGAAATAAAAATGGCTCGAGAGAAGTAAGAACTCAAGTCTCGAGAGAAGACAGAAGGCTCAAGAGTCAAGAGTCAAGAGTCAAGAGTCAAGAGTCAAAGTCAAGAGAGAAGGGAAAAGGAAGAAGAGAAGAGGAGAAGAATGGAGAACTTGGAACTTAGAGAAGAAGAAAGACTCAAGAGAAGATAAGAAGAAGGAAGAGAAAGGAGAAGGAAGAAGGAAGAAGTGAAGGGAGAAGTGAAGAGAAGGATAAAGGAAGAAGAGAAGGGAGACGGAAGAGAAGGAAGAAGGAAGAAGAAAGAAGAGAGATTGGAGGCGCGAGGAGACAGGGGGACTGACGGCTGGCCATTGGTGGGGGGACTGGCCGCTAACGGAACGCGGAAAGGCCACTAGCTGCTGCAGTACACGGGATGAGGCAGGCGGGACATGCGCCATGCAAACAGAAGAGAGGCGGGCGGGAACGTGCAGGTCCAAGAGTGACGAGCCGGCGGGAGTAGCAAGCAGGCCGAATGTAAGTGGGATGCCACGTAGCATTCCTTGTCCGAAATGGGACACGAAACATTCCACAAATTTAGAACACGTCCCATGACTGCTTCGTACCGAGCACAGCGATTCGGCGTGTCAGGGGGCCGTTTCGGCCATTTCCTGTTTCTATGACCGCACCCCACGATTCTACAGTCCGCTCCATCGAGAGACAGTGATTGTTCAATACTGTCTCCTCGTCAGTCCGCTCCTTCAAGAGACAGTGCCTACTCGACTCCTTCCTCTTCTTTGGTTTCCTGGTCTGCTCCATTGAGAAGCAGTGACTATTGCCCAGTCATTGCTCAGTCTGAGCCGCACCCTTTACCCTCACCTACTCAAGTTCGAGAGGCCACCTCTAGGCATTCTTCACCACCCCAAATACCTTCTTCGGCATGACCGACAGCACTTCCTTCATCCTCAGACATTTCGGAGTCCATGATCAATGAGTTTTTGGATTCCCTATCTACCTCAACGGGGGATTCAGAGGGGGATGATCTTTCTTTGCCTTCTGAGGGGTATCTACATCTACTACAACTTCAGAGGGGGCTCCTATTCCTCCAGTTTCAAAGGGGGTCCGCACCCACCGCTCCATCCTTCGCACACCCTGGCGGAGGCCTTTTACCTTCTTCTTCTACAGTCATCTCACCTATTGATACCCAGGATCTAGAGAATCTACCTAGATCGAGGTCCTTGGGTCTTTAGCAACAACTTGGTGACTAGGCCTTTGTATTCCTTCCAGCATGGAGTCACGGAGCTAGCGGCTTCTCTCCCGAGGTTGAGTTTCGGGTTCTACAACCCATCCAATCTCTTAACTATCTTCAAACGTCTCCTTTCAGGTGGTATTCTCAGATTACAGGGTGGATCTTATTCATCCCTTGGTCAACATGAAGCCACCTCCCGAGCTCAAGTACGAGCATTTCCTCATGGCTCTCGGCACTACACAAAGTCCGACATTCCTCCTATGCATTGCATGTTTTTATCATCCTTGTACTAGGGCGCTTGGGCAAGTGAACAATTTCCCCACGAGGGACACTATCTAAGTGGCACCTGCTACATGAGCATTCTTCAGCATGTAGCATTGCATCTCCACCTCACTCTTCTCTTGTTCCCCTTTTTGGGCCTAAGAGGGAGCGTTGAGAAACCCTTCACCCGCAATTTGCGTTTTTGCGTTTCTACGTTTTTGGCTTCGTCATCTTCCTTGTGCTACGGCACCCTTTTTCCCTTATATCACATTCACTCCACGATTCACATCTTCATCATTCCATTCATCAGAGTTTCTTCTCTCTTCTCTTCTCTTCTCTTCTCTTCTCTGCTCCATGTTTGCCGAGTTCACTCCGTATTCCTCCCTGCAAACCCTATTGTCTCGCTAGTATGTCATCTTCTGACACCACCTTCATTCACTCTTATGTCAAGTACACAAATCAATAATTCTCAATCTTTAGGATTTACTTCCTCTTTTCCCCATAATATTGGCAATGCTCAGGAAGAAGGAACTCTTCATACCAAGTATTGGTTCATAAGCCCAAAGAGAATAGATTTTTTCATTTCAATTTAACAAAAGATAAGCAAAAGTTGCAAGATTCATTAGTGAGTGTTCCTTCTTCATCTTTTTCTTTAGCTTTTACATCCCATTGTCAATTTGATTTTGGTGAAACATCTTTTTCATCATTTGCATTTAATGGACAAAAGGAACCTAATTCATTTCCCACATCTACACCAATCACAAATCCATTTAATCTCCCACCCATCCCATGCCTGGTTCCACTAGACTTTCCTTTCAACCTCCATTAAGTGCACCTTCCACGTCTTCACACATCACACTAGGGGGATCCTTCATCCTTAAGCACAACCTTTAGAACCTAGTCTTTTTCTCAATCGGGGCCCCAATGGTGTCTCCATGATGGAGGTTCATCCTCTCATATACACACTTTCAAAATTTTCATCACTTGGGAATGCCACCCAATAATCACCGAATGTGGATCAGTTGCTACTACAATCTGTCTCCATGCCATTACCTAATGAGCTTTCTAGTCAAATTGTGGTGCCCCAATCAATAGTTAGACACGGCTTATGTGTCCCCGTGGAACTTTATGGAAGCATTCATGTTCCAGTGCCTCCATATCAATCAACACCCATTGGACATTTTAATTTTTCAGTCTATTTTTGCCTATCCACCTATATATCCCTCTCCACCTCCTTTTTATCCATCCTATTCAACTTATCCGACACATCATGGTTCTCCCTCTTCATCAGCCAAACATGCCTTTAATTACAAGACTCATTTTAACATGTCAAACATCACTACTTGGTCAAACCTAATGAAACATATCCTTGATTCACAGAACCTACGGGATATTATGCAAGGATTGGAACCCCAACCTAATCCTGCACTTGTTCCATATGAGATTGTATGCTCATGGAAAGCTACAAATGCCTCAACTGTTGTCGAGCTAATGAAGGGTTTATTACTTGAATTTCACTCATAGCTTCAGCATTTTGACTTAGCATCCGAGCATTGCTTGACTGACCGTCATGCACCTCAAAACAAGACCCGTCGCATCAATTTGGATCATGAGCTCCAAAACTTTAAAATCGCTAGCTACGAGATGACTCGAAAGTCAAGCTAGTTGAGTATCAGCACCTTCTCTCCAACTCGTCTACCACTAGGCTCCTAAGTCCTCAGACGATTAGGTCACACTGTTTCTTAATAAGCTGTCAAGGAAATACTTTCATTTTGTGCAACATGTTATCTCACAGTCCACTATACCCACATTCTATGAATTTGAGTATCAGCTACTGCATTACGCTTGGTTGTTCGATCAATTTCATAGTATGACCTCTACAAAGGGTGATCTCATTGCTTCTTCTCAAAAGGGGTGACAAGGAAAGGGTAAACAAAATTAAAACTCTAATCAAAATTAAAAACAAAATCAAGCTAGTGAGACCCAAGGAAATTCCCAGTCATCTCTAGAACCCCGGTGGCAAAATATAACAAAGCAAAATTGATATTGTCAACAATATCAGAAGGCTAGTCACTTTGACGATGAGTATCGATCAAAGGCCAAAGGCACAGCACCAAAAGCTAAGACTCAAACCCTTGCCCCTCGATGGAGTAAACCCCACCAAGGCAGAGTGGTGGCAACCCTCAACAAGGGCAATGGCAAGGCCAGAACCACACTGCCACTAGTCAACCATCACATTCAACAACATCCCCAACACCAAAGGGCTTGTCTAACTAGCCTATAGAGACACACATCATCTCCATAGAGACATTTGAGTATGCAAGTCTCGTCCATGTCTGCAAGTTGTCTCTTCATGAGGTGACTGCATAGGCCCACTTGTCACAGTCAAGTACTTTAGCCCTTTGGATTGTGGACAATGGAGCTACTCATTATATGACCCCCATCGAGGACATTTTTATTTCCCAAGCCCCTGCAACCAGGAGAGTCTCGGTTGGGAACAACTTCTTAATCAAGATTCAGGCTCGTGGTCACGTTAGTTTTATTACTGACCAGATGTAAACCATCGTACGTTGGATGATGTATACTATGTCCCTTAGCTTGGGGTGAACTTGTTATCTGTTCAACAGATTTGCTAGTTGGAGTGAGCATTCTGCTTCACAGCAATCACAGTCAAGGTCCTTGACTCTGTGACTGGTTTAGTGATTGCTCGCAGTGAGGCACAGCCTAGTGGCCCATATACCACATAACATAGTTTCTTTCCAAGCCAACAACCCAAGGCTTTGGGTTCCATCGCTTCCAGGCTTTAGCCACTACATGAGAGCCTACAAGCACTAAGCATCTTTGGCATTTTCACTTAGGGCATCTCGGATAGGACTCTCTTCGTTAAGAGTTGTCATGTCAATGGATGGTTGATGGTCTTTCACACTTGAAGCTATCACAAGATATAAAGCTTGTCAACTCAACAAGTAGCACTATACCCCAATTCCCTCAAGAGTCTTCACATAGAGCTGAGATGCCTCTTTGATTGATTCATGTTGATCTTTCTAGGCCACCGCCTGGAACAGCACATTGTACTTTTTTATTGTATATAATCATTCTAGATACATGAGGGTATACTTTCTCATGCATAAGTCCAATGCCTATACATATTCTTTTGCTTGGGTGCTACTAGTGTATAACCAGAGTGGTCGTCGTGTAGGATGCATAAGGAGTGACAATGGAGGTGAGTTCACCTCCCACGAGTTTTTCGAGTTTCTACAAGAGCATGGCATTTCACACCAACTTACCTCTACCAACTCTCCCTCACAGAATGGAATCATAGAGCTTAGGAACCAAACCATCATAAACATGATACACTCTATGTTGTTTGCAGTTGAGCTCCTTAACCAATTAACTACCCGAATCAAGGGGCAAATTGTGGCCACACACTTAACCTTTCATTCTCAAGTCTTCCACTGCATTTATCCACTCATACACGTTTGCATTATTACACTTGTTCATTCAATTAATTTTTCATTTTAGTTTTGTTTTTTAGGGCATCTCACTACTGACCTCTATGATTGCAGATCTTGATCTTTTTTATAGAATTTGGTTTCTATGCAGAGCTAACATGCAGGTTTGTCTAGTCCTCCCTAGGCTTGAGACATGGGATGCACGCCATTCTCATCATGGTTTCATCTTCCTAGGAGTTTTGCTCTTCTACCAACATAGAGACTTTCCCTCCCGAGGTAGATCATACAACATCTCTCTTGATGCTATCATTGTGGTGACTTCTACCTAGCTCTTCCAGTCAGGATGCTTCTTCTCATCATTGTTCTCAGCACCGCATGAAAACCAACATTTGGCTCTTCCTCCTTCAACGTCGCCCTTCCAAATTGAAAGGGGATATCTACACTTCTTGGTATTCTGCAAGATTTGGCACTTGTCTTCGACATTGGCCTTACCCCCCTGTTGTGCCTTCACCCTTTGCATACCATGATTTCATCATCTTTTGTACTAGGGTGCTTGGACAAATACAACACGGGGGTAAGGCCAATGTCAAAGACAAGTACCAAATCCTGTAGAATACCGAGAGCGACACTATCCCAGTGGCACCTACTGCATGAATATTTCACAACATGTAGCATACTTATTATGCAAAGCACCACTAGATGGATCCTAAGTTGTTTCCACCAGCAATTTGTCCACCACACCACCATTACTTCCTCACCATTCCCTCATCATCACCATCCTCGAGTAGATGGATAGCTTGTCTATTTCGTGATGGGTTGGACCTAACCATCGCTTCTCCTCTCGTCTTTGACTTAGTCAACAGCAAACAATCTCTCATGTAAAACCAAAAAAAAAAACATTGTAGTTCCATCCGCCTTTGTAGGGATTGGTAGGCCATTGGGTAGCCGACAAGCACCATTTGTCCGATGCCCTGTCCTCTCTAGGGTGATTACTTGGACTCCCTTTGTAAGATAACCATCGCCTTTGTAGTCTTGGCAGGCCATTGAGCAACCACCGTACGCCCTTTATCTAATGCCCTAGCTGCTTTGGGGTGAGATGCCTTTGGCAAACTAGGTTGGTCTTCCTCTCTCACCCTGTTTTGGGCCTGAGAGGGGGTGTTGAGCTAAGAAATGCATTCCATGCTAATGACCACTTAAACAGCCCCAAACAAGCTTAATTTAATGAAACAAAGCGCGGTTCAAGAGAGTTTAGTGAAACCCTAGTTTGGGAGGATCCATCCTCATCTATAAATAGACAAGCTTCTCCCATTCGATTCCATCTCTCTTTGGTAGAGGTTCTCACTCTTCATTGGAGCTTTCAGTCATCTATCTTCTGCGTTGGCACCTCCAGTGTGTAGGCAACAGCTGCCAACCCATCTCCCTCATCAAGCAACCTTCTGGTGTTGCATTTGGACCTCTCCATCACTTGGCAACAACTGGTAACTGCATCTACAGCTTGCATTTGGTGTCTTTTCTCTAGGCGACAACTTCCTCCATCAAGCAACAACTCCACATCAAGCAACAACTGTCAGTCCTCTTTCACACCTATCCAGTCTGCATTTCGTGCTCCAAGCCCTCTTGACACCTACGTTTACTGCATCTTCTGTATCCTACACTCCGACTAGTGATCACAAACTTGGGATCCGTCTCTGGTGGACATCACTCTCCGACACTGCTTTGCCCTTGGGCACGCTGTACACTCTTACATTCATTTACAACATTCATTCACTTCAGATTTGTGTTCTTTCTTTCCCTTCTTTTGTTTGTGTTTGAGTTTTCTGTTTAGGGTTTGAGTTTTGCTTCTATGTCTCTGTTTGTCTCATTGTGCTTTTGGCGTGGTCGTACACTCTGTGTTTCCTCAATGCAAACCCTAGCAGTGCCTCCACACTCATTCTTCACACACCCCCCAATTTTCAAGTATGGACAGCTTGCATATGCCTATTTCAGCTAATGTGGAGGTAGTGCCTAGATTCCTAGGAGCAAGCCCTACACTTGGCGATGACCTTTGAGAGCAAAAGAAACGTAGGAAGACTAAATAGCCTAACGAGTGTATTGTTGCAAAGCCAAAGTGAAGGGCTAGTCTAATAGTAGCAATGGAGATTCTTCGACAAAAATAATTCCTAATGATGTAACGCAACAATTGCAAGAGGAGAATAGGTGTTTTTAAGTGCAAGGAAAAGAGTCATAGGCATTATGAGTGTCCTCATCAAAGGCAATGAGACATGAGTTTTACAAATGAGTTAGTTCACAGGAATGACAATGACATTGCATCAAATTGTGGTAAAACCATGACTGTGCAACATATAGTCCAAAGCCCACAAGTTCAAGATCCAAACTTGTAGCATCATCATGATTCAGGTCGGAGCTTAGAGTTGCCATAGTTCAAAAGTTGAAACCAAGAGCTTTAGTCCTAAATATGTCTTCTTCACATAGGCACCCACATGAAGCAAGAGAACAACAAAGAGGCAATGTTGTGGAGCTACAGGTGTTACAACATGGTTCTTAATTGACAAAGATTGCCATCGAGACCAAATTCTTAATTGACAAAGATTGCCATCAAGACCAAATTCTTAGGTGGTAATCTACTATGATATTTGCAAGCATAGATGTGGAGTCAGCATCTCTTGCAAGTAAACAAGTGGTTGATTATTGTTGTTCAAAGGGAGTGCTTAGCCATAGTGAGGGAGAATGGCTGAGGTAAAAACTAGTTGGCCGCAGCAAATAGGCACCCGAAGAGAAGCCTAGGTGGCAAATTGGATTATTCAAGAGATTGGTGATCTAGAGCATTTGTGGTAGATTGCGGTTGGAGACTAATCAAGGTGACGAACATGTGGCATAGAAGAGCTATCTTGGACCAAATAGTGAGGTGACTTCAAAGAATCAAAGTGAAGAGTGTTGGTTCATGCTTGAGCTCCCGCAACCAATACTTAAAATTTATATTAGGTGCTGTAATAAAGATTTGAGGATCTCTTCCACATTCTTGGGTTCTCTCATCTTTCATTGAGTTGTACAAGTAGGACTCTAAGTCTTACACGCTAAAAGCTGCGCCCTTGCTACAGGAGCTACTGCAGACAGCGTCAAGGTGCCGCCTAGTGTACCCGACACACCACGTTACACCATTGCAACAACCCATCTCACCATATTTCACTAATGACATCTGCCCACACGACTCTCCTACCCACTATCCATCCCACTTGTTGTCACGGGGACGTGAAATTTTGAGATGCTTTAATCTTGCTAGTAACATTTGATTAAGTTATTAATCAAATATGCAAGGTTGTTTAGCACGTGATGCACATAGCAGTTATTTCATGGGAACGGGCCAAGGACCCCGAGGATGCAGTGGGTGTTAAAGGCAAAAGTTGTGTTAAGTTATGCCAACTGGGTTTTGGTGGTCAGTTGGTGCCAGGTTGGACCCTAGGACAATTATTTGCCCATTAAGTGTCAGTGGTGACACTAGGGACTAGCATTAATTAATTAATTAATGCTAGTCTAAGGGTCAACAAAGGTTGGGAACCACTCCAAGTTGCAAATGGCCTAGCCAATTTCATTACAGATGGGCATGTTTAATTTTGGGTAGGGTCAAAAGGACTGAAATTATTTTTCAGAATTAATTAATTCTGAAAAATTAATTTAATGGCTGAAAATGCATTAGGAAGGCTGCCACTTCACAAAACTTTCCCATGCAACTAGGAAGAAGGCTGTTGGAGGGTGGTGGAAGCTGAATTGCAGCCATTCTGAACTTGGTGGAGAGAGAGGAGATGATCAGATTTGGCTCTAAGAGGCGACGACGACTGATCGCGCGCCGCGACAGGATAGGGGGCAGCAGGTTTTCTCTTCCGCCTCAAGAGAGGCAGCGGCAAAAGAGAAGGGCTTGCCAACTGAGCTAGTGTTTTACCTCCCTTTTCAAGTTGTTGGTGCCATCAAATTTGTCATCAGAGCTACGAATCAAAAGATACATTTCAGTTGATTTTTTCTCTCTCTACAGCATTCTCATCTCCTCCACTCTATGCTCAAGCATTCTTAGTAATTCTCAACCATTGGTAGCAAAGTACAGCCAAATTTGGTGGACAACAGAGAGTTTACTGCTGTAAACCCTAAATTACAGCAGTAATTAGGGTTTAGAAGCCACCTTGGGACCCATGCCATTAGTCAAAAGCATTGTACACTGAAATCAGTACCGGATATTCGTGGAATTGTGAGGATTTCAGATGCCAGCCCATCTATTGTGAACTTGGGGCAACATTTAACCAGTTGGGGTTCCATTAGAGCAAGTCCTGGGTGAAAATCAAGGGGCAATTTGCCCGAATGCTTTGCTGATTATTGGAACAGCAAGGGGCTTTTGAATCAGCCAAGGAGATCGTGAAATCTCGGCTTGTAATTTATCCATTAGCAATTGAAATTAAAGAAATACCGAAAGGGGCGCCAATTTTGGGGCCAACAGGGTGTCTACTGTCCAAGTTTATGAAGGTAAAGTGAGCATTTCAGTTTATGTTCATTTACTAATTGCTGTAATTAAGTGCTTAATCAGGTTAAACCACCCTATCCGAAGAAGGAAGGCTGGTTTCACCTGCCCCAATGCCCACCCAATGTATGAGCACATGCAAGTGGATGGTGCCCAAGTGCACTACACAGTAGCAGGGCAGTAGCCAAGTGGACTAGGCAACAGCCTCAATGGTAGGGCAGCACCCTCCAAAATGAAGGGGGGGAGAGAACGCTCTGAGATGAGGCGACAGGACCAATAGTTGCCCATAACATGTCCTTTTATAGGGAATTTTTGGGCATTTGTCCTACAATGCAAAACTAACACCCTTTGATGTACATACAGCTTTTTGGGCTGTTTTTAAAAACTAAATTAGGCATTAATGCATGACAATTTAGCATCAATGCATGCCATAATTTTGGCAGCTAAAGACCCCCTCTCTAAGCCAATAAAAAATACAAGAGAGGAGATATTGCACCCTCTTCTTATGTTTTGGTTAACTTTAAGAACATAAGGCAATAAACAGAAAGTACAATTAAGCACAGTTATGTGGCAAGGGTGTCAACCAAGAAGGCAGTTATTTAGCTAAGATGGAAGCTAGTACAATCCACCACAGCCTCCAAGAGAAGAAGACGGAACAGAAGCACATATAGTCCAAGAATGTGAAGCTCAACCAAAGAGGAAACCTGAGAGGAAGAACAGTAGCCAAGGTAATAGAAAGAAGTTTCAGAAATTCTGCAAGGACAAAGGTGTCAAGGACTTATTCTCTCCTCCTTACACTGCCCAGCATAACAGGGCTGATGAGCAAAAGAGCCAGATGATGATGCAAACACAAGGTGCCCTCTACTTCATAAGACAAGATTCCCTCCCTCGCTCCATGGCAGTTATAGCTTTCAGCTTCTAGAAGTCCAGCAGTTAAGAGGACTTTTCTGCAATTGTGTTATATTCTTGATGGCTTGATATAAAGAGTCACCCTCATGTTCATTAGGTTTTAATCATAAAGCTGTGTTTCATATTTTAGTGAGTTCTGAAACACAGTCGGTTGCAGCTTGCTTTTTACTTCCTGCTTTTTGCCTGATGTAGCTCTTCAAAATGTTGTATGCCTCTGTTCATCCCGGATACCCTTATTTGAGGAATGAACATTGCAATTTGCAGTATGACTGGTCCAAGTACAAATCAATAGATTTTAGAACCTAAGCTGATAGTAGAGCGACTGAATGCCAACATGGGGCCAAGGGACTGAACAGTGATACCGTAGAGCACAGTAGGCTGACTTTGATGGGGAAGCGCAAGGAACTAGGTAATGTCCAGGGTAAAACCTCGTACATCGAGATTCAAATGTGTCTATTAAATGAACACGACAACTCAAACCATTGTTGCAAGCCGAGCAGATAGGGCGACCAGCACAGCTGGAAAACTGTAGGAAATAGCAGATTCATGTAGCAAGACTGGATTGGAATTTGGACGTTCCAAAAGTGCTTGAACAAAAAACCAGGTGCGAGCTAGAGTCAGGTGCAGATGTTGTATCTTATTAACCTGCCGTTAATAAAGCCGCCAAAAATTAGTAAACGCCGACGGCATCATAGATAGCAGAAGAAGAGCCGAAAGCACATCTGAAAGGACGATCGCAAAGGCAATTGTAATAGTCCACACCTCATTGTGTTAATTAAGCTAGCTCACAACTTGATTAGTCGTTTAGAAACTGCTCTCCACGTTAACAAGACATTGCATGACTTTTATTACGTACCCCTCCAGGCAGAGGAACTACAAGACGTGGTGCAGCACTGCCTTCTGCCCAATCATAGCGAGTAACACCCAAACCGCGCTCCCTCAGTCTCTCCCTTCTCAGCTTCTCAGCAGTCGACAAATTCCCTTCGTCCACTCCACCACCTGGGGGACTCACCACCATCTGCTGCCGCTGTGTGGCAGGATCAAAGACGTAAATCTTCCTGCTTAGAGTACTGTCAGGGCTGAAGAGGTACGAGATGAACTTGTCATCAGGACTAAAGGCAACAGACGAGGGCGCCACATATCCTGGAGGAGGATACTGCACAATATCCTCCACGGGGAACAGGGTGCAGGCATCTTGAGGATGACTATTGGTGGTATTAGGCATTCCTGCTGTCGTACCAGGAGTACATACAAGTAATGGCAATGCTCCACTCGAATTGGATCGCTTCGCAGTCTCACAAACTGTTCTCGTCGTCGCCGAGAGCATATCAAACCCTAATCCACAGAAATTTCCTATTGACTTGCCTTTAGATCAAATAGAAACCGGTAGCACAGAGATCAGAATAGCCCGCCCTCACCACCACCACCACCCCCGGACTCCGCCGGCCGCGATGGCTTGTAGACTAACACGCAGAGAGGAAATGGACAGCGAAGATCGACTGCCTGATCCAAAGAGAGAAAATGTACAGTGAACCTGCGTGCTGATCGACAACTGTACGATGATGAGGACTCGCAAATCTAGCTATCTAGCTACATATACAAATGAATTCGAAATTTTCTGTCTTTTCATGCGGAAAGTAGTATATTTATATTAAATTTATATTCCTGTGAAAAGGGGTGCATGGATGGCTTTTGCCTTTTCATTTTTCGGGTTAATTTTTTACGCAATAAACGAAGGTCAGGTCGCTGTCGCAAAATGGCGTTTTTTCATATATTTATATTAAAATTATATTCCTGTGAAAAGGGTTGTATGATTGGCTTTTGCCTTTTCTTTTTTTGGGGTAATTTTTTACGCAGTAAACGAAGGTCAGGTCGCTGTCGCAATATGGCGTTTTTTCACATAATAAATGGGAATATTAATAAATAAATTATGTTTAATACCTTTACAGATAAATTACTACTTTTTTAGGCATAAAGGAGTTACGAAGCAGGCCGCTGTCGCAATATAGGGTTTTAGTCACATGTTTAGTGCGAATATTAACAAATAAGTTATGTGTAGCACCTTTACAAACTTCGTATCCGCTTTACGAGTAACTTCTTACGTTTTCCCAAAAAGAGCTAACATTTCACTAACTATTGCGCGATATCACCACACTCTTACAATCCCTCAAATTAAGCCTCCTAAACTAGCCCATATGGTTAGAGTCAAAAGCAACAAGAATAAATCAATCAACCTAATGAAGGGGGGCAAAATGCTCCACCCATGGTCAAAAACTTCTAGCAAAAAGGCTATCATACCAAGACATAGCAAGGGTAGAGCAAGTACATTCACACAACTTAACCATATTCCACAAAATCATCTTGGAAAGGAGTACCCAAGGATGGATGCAAACATCGGAATGGTATATGGTCACAATAACCTAGGAGGTCTCAAAACAAACAACACTAACTAGTTCAAAACACAAACACGCTTAGGGGACTAGATCCAAAGTAGGCTAAATTTGGTACTTAAGGAGTTCAAAGCCAATGGGGGAAAAGGTGATCAAAATAAAGAGCATGATGAGATGGATATTATCCCCAAGTAGAATAAAAATGATCACGGATCGAATTAAGATGGCCACATGCAACGTCAAGGGCTTGAATGGCTCAATCAAGAGAAGCATGTTCTAGAGATGGGTGCTTAGCCAAAATCGTGATGTAGTAATGGTGTAGGAACACAAGCTACATTCCTAGGGGGGGCAGATCTTCGACCATAAGGAGTACAAATGCTTTGTGGGAGGGGGCGGGGGGGCACTCCACTAGAAGGATCGAGATACTTCATAGCAATCAAGGGCCGCAGAAAAGCCAATCTCAAATTCTCATCTGAATATGGAAGTTTCTTAGTGGCGAAAGGTGAGAAGAATCGAAGCTTGCTTGGAAGTGAGCTATGGTGGAGAGCAAGAGCAAGAAGAGAGAGAGACACAAATGGAAACTCCAACAATCACAATGTGTGACAGGGCCTTCCTTTATTCAAACTGTCACTATAAAGTGACGGTGACGGGCACCCGCCAACTGTAGTGTGCAGTGGCGGGTACTGTCAGTGTAGTAATACACAGGCGGCTAGGCAGAAGCGCTTTTACCCCCAACAACCTCCCACTTAAAGGTGAATCTGCCCTAGTGATGAGTGAAAAGAAAAAGAAAAGGCAGTACAATGTACACATGTACAACAGGATGAGGAAAAACATCATCTCATCCAACGCCCATCAATCTCCTGAGGAAGGCAAAGCGCTCAGTAGTGAGGCTTTTCGTGAACAGATCTACTGGATTTTTGTCAGTGGAGATCTTGACAAGGTCAAGAGACTTGTCCTCCACGACCCCACGTATAAAATAATACCTCACCTCAATGTGTTTCGTCTTCGCAGGGAAGACCGAATTCTTGGCTAGTTAAATAGCACTCATAGAATCCGAATGCAGCATAGGTATAGTATCAATCCCAAGGTCATGAACCAAACGGCCCAACCATATGGCCTCCTTGCAAGCCTCAGTGGCCGCAACATACTCAGCCTCAATGGTAGAGAGAGCCATACACTTCTAAACCCTAGACATCCAAGAAACAGTACCCCCAACATAGGTAAAGACATAGCCGAAAGTGGACTTCCTATTATCTACATGTCTTGCATAATCGGATTTTGTGTAGCCCATAACTCCTATATCCTAGCTGCCATAGCAAATACACATATCTGCTATGCCCTTCAGGTATCTCATAATACCCTTTACGACATCCCAATGCTTTTTGCCAGGTGTAGCCATATAACGTGCCACAATACCAACTACAAAGGCAATATCTGGATGAGTGGCTATCATGGCATACATCAAACTGCCCGCGGCTGATGCATAAGGGATCTTGACCATCTCGGCCCTCAGCTCATTCGTCTACGAACAATCGGCATGTGCAACCTCTACGTAAGAAGGTAATGGACAGCCAATAGGCTTTACGTCCTGCATGCGAAAACGCTCAAGGACTTTATGAATGTACTCCCTCTGTGAGAGGTAAAGTAGTCCCTAATGCCTGTCGCGCTTAATGCACATACCAAGAATGTGAGAGGCCTATCCCAAATCCTTCATCTCAAAGCTCTTTTTCAGCTGAGATTTAAGAGCATCCAGCTCATCATGAGCTTTCCCTGCTATCAACATATCATCCACATAAAGTACCAAAATAAGCAATGAGCCACCATGAGCTTTCTTCATGTAAAGACACGGATCCATAGCACTTCTGCTATAGCCCTGCGACTGCATAAAGGCATCAAACTTATGATACCACTCCCTAGGTACCTGCTTCAAGCCATAAAGACTTTTCTTCAACTTGCACAGTAGGTGCTCCCTACCAAGTTTCGCAAAGCCCTTAGGCTGCTCCATGTATATCTCATCATGCAAATCCCCATGCAAGAATGCAGTCTTGACATCCATCTAGTACAAGTCCAAGTCAAGCTGCATGACTACGGCCAAAACCAAGTGTAGGGTGGTCATCTTGACCATAGGAGAAAAGACTTCATCAAAGTCAACTCCATGCTCCTATTTAAAACCCTTAGCGGCAAGTCTTGCCTTATAATCTAGCTTGGGATTTCCAAGGGTACTTTTCAGCTTGTATACCCATTTGCATGGCAAAGCCTTCTTGCCTTGAGGTAGTGCAACCAAATCCCAAGTCATATTCTTGTGCAGGGAGTCTATCTCAGACTGCATAGCCCTCTCCCAGGTGTGAGTGTCACCCTTGCACATAGCCTCTTCATAGGTGAGAGGCTCTCCTGCATCCGTAACCAAGACATAATGCATCAAGGGCTCAAATCTATCAGGTGGACGTCTATCTCTAGAAGATCATCTCATGGCAGGCTCTGTGGCCAATCCAACACCCTGGCCATGTGTACCAACTGTTGCTGCAAGCTGTCCAACTGGCTATGCAGGAGCACGTGGCTCCTCCTGGAATATAACCCTGTGTATCTCTACTGCGTTCTCATGTTGCCTGTGCATCTTGTCTTCATGGAAAACTACATCATGGCTGCGGATGACTTTTCGCACTTGCAGATCCCAAAGGTGATAACCCATCTCGCCTGCATCCCCATAGCCAAGGAAAATGCATTTGACACTCGTAGGATCTAACTTAGTATGCTTGTCTTTGGGCACATGGCAAAATGCTTCACATCCAAAGACACGTAGATGCACATAAGATGGAGGTTTCCAAGTCCATACCTCTTCTGCAACCTAGAAATCCAAATCACTAGAAGGTGATCTATTTATGGCATGCACAGCTGTACTGACTGTCTCAACCCAAAAGCTCTGTGGTAAGCCTACATGGCTAAGCATACTGCATACACACTCTTGGATGGTTCTATTCATCCGCTCAGCCAAACCATTCTGGGGTGGGGTAAAGGGGGTGGTCAATTGACGCTTAATACCCCTCTCGTCACATAGTTGCTCAAAAGCACGTGACATATATTCTCCCCCATTGTCAATCCTAAGGCGTTTCAGCCTATGCCCACTTTGGTTTTCAACAAATGCAAACCATCTCTGAAATACAGCCAAGACATTGGACTTAAGCTTAATGGGGTAAGCCCAGACTTTACACGAAAAATCATTAATGAATGTCACAAAATACTTTGCACCACCCATAGACTAATAGGGCATGGGCCCACAGACATCCAAGTGTACCAATGCCAAGGGCTCACTCATGTGTGTCCTACCAGAATTCTTATGTGTATTCCTAGTATGTCTACCATAAAGACAATGCTCTTATGAATCAAAACATGCGTAGTCAAGGGGCGGTAACTGCTGCAAACCAGAAAGCAGTTTCATTCTCTTCAAGGACATATGGCCCAAACAGGCATGCCAAAGAGATACATGTGGGATGGAACCCACTGACAAAACATGGTCAATAGAGGACCCATCAACTACAAGAGGATAAAGGCTGCCAGCTTTGGCACCTCTAGCAAGCACAAGTCCGCCATGGGTGATCTTCCAGGCAGAATCCCCAAATGAAACATGAAACCCACCATCATCAAGCTACCCTACAGACATAAGACTGCATGTAAGCGCAGGTACAAGACATACATCCTGTAACAAAAAAGTACTGCTAGTAGATAACTACAGCCATACATCCCCAATGCCAACAATAGCAAGTGAAATGTCATCACCCAAGCAAACTGAGCCAAAGATAGTGCGGGAGGAGTGGAACCACTCACGACATGGTGTAACATGAAATGAAGCACCAGAATCCAAAAGCTAGCATTGCGCATATATAGAGTGAACATCGGTCAACGACGTAGCATCACAAGAACTAGTTGCAAGTATATACTCCTCATCGGATTCATCAGTTTGCATGACATTTATCTCCTCGATTTTCACACTAGATTTCACAAGCGCAAAAAAAACGTGAGATGACTATGGAGCCTATTGGTTATGCTAAGGATAAGGGGGCAAATGGGGGCATACAAGGTGCCCAATGAAGCCAAGGAATACCTGAAAAGAGCCTATGAGGGTCGGGGAGAGGCGGGAGATGAAACCTTACCTCAAGGGGAAGAAGCCATGGCTAGCATTGAAGCTCCAAGCTCTAGATCTTCAATCTAGGCTGAAATAATGTCATGCCAAGCTTCATGATCAAGCTCTAATCCAAAGCTCTAATACCAGTTGAAAGGTGAGAAGGATTGAAGCTTGCTTGGAGGTGAGCTATGGCGGAGAGCAAGAGTAAGAAGAGAGAGACACAAATGGAAACTCCAATAGTCACAATGTGTGACCATGCCTTCCTTTACTCAACTGTCACTAAAAGAATAAAGAATAAAGTGACAGTAACGGGTGCCCGCCACCTGTAGTGTGCAATGGTGGGTATTGTCAGTGTAGTAATACACAGGCGGCTAGGCAAAGGCGCCTTTACCCCCAACAAGTGGTGGAGATGGAATGGAATGTTAAAGCATATATCTTATTAGTATTCATGGTCAGAATAGCAGCACAAAAATGATAAATATGTGAATCAAACTAGAGGGGCTCAACATAAAGAATGGACTAGTAGGTGAGGACTTCAACATGATCATCAAACCCAAATATGCCTCCATAGATGCAGCCCCATGCAGAGGAAGAGAGCTTGAATATTGGAACTCTATGGAGGAAAAACATGGATTGGTGGACACCATGGATTATTTGCAGCTGGAGCAAAAACCATGCGCACATAATTCCCTAGTCATTAAGTACAGGAGAAAGCAATTAACATGTCAAGGATTTGCAAATGACCCACTAATGATGCTCAATCCAAGAAAGGAAAATGTAGCCAATGTTTCAAATCTTTTGGAATTATATAAATCTAATGCGGGTTTTGCAATCAATCTCTCTAAATCAACACTCATAAGTGTAACTAAGGATGGCATGTTTGGGTTGCAATGGAAAGTAAAGATGGTGCACAGAGGAAAGTTGTTCAAATACCTTGGGTACATTATGGAAGTAGATGTAAAAGAGGGCATGAGAATAGAATGGGTGTTGGAAAAGCTAAGAAAGAAATTCAAGTATTAGACCACAACAGCTTGACCTCTCTATGTCAAATTAAAAGCCCTCAAGCACTTCATCTATCCAGCAATAAGATTGTACCCACCGCGAACTCAATGGAGCAAGAAAAACAAGGCTAAATGAGAATCTCTAGTGGGTAAAATGCTATGGGAAAAATCAATGGAAACAAATATTTCGCACCAATAGCAATGAGTATCCTAAACGGATCAAGACATCCCACTGCTTGATAGGATCAAACAAACGATAACCTTGGGACTGGGAGTTGTAGCCAACAAAAACTTGTCGTCAGGAAGCTGCCTCAAACTTGTCATGCTGTGTCTTCAGGATGTGCACATAGGCGTCACACCCAAAGATCCGGAAATAAGAGACATCGGGCTTAGTCCCAAAGTAAGCCTCAAAAGCTATGATCTTGTCAATGGCCGAAGTGGGAGATCGATTGAGAATGTGAACTACCGTAGCCATTTCCTTGGCCCACAGAAACTGAGGTGTCTGTCGGTGCTCCATCATGGTGCGTGCCATCTCAATCACACTTTAGTTCTTCCACTCCAAAATGCCATTCTCTTGAGGAGTGTTGGTGTTAGCAAACTCCTAGTGAATGCCCCCATCTGCACAAAAACGAGCAAACTCATTAGACACAAATTCACCACCCTTGTCTGAGCGCAAGGGGGGGGGGGGGGGGGAGACCTATTGTCAATAGAGTCAGCAAGTGACTCTTTGAGGGTAAAGCTGCTCAAAAGATGATGGGAGCAAAAATCCCATGGGCACAAATGCTAGTGGATATAATATGGAAGAGCAATGCACGGTGGTGCAACTCCTAAAAACTCACGGCAGAGGACATCGTCATGTCACGATGAATATATGTGATCTAGGGAGCGAGAATATTGGATGAACTTCTAAGTTCATGGAAGAGAATTCTTAAGGATGCCAAATGGAATTGCAAGGACATAGTACTCTACAACGAGGAGAATATATATTGGATTTGGACCTGCGAGCCACCCATAGCAAAGATGCTTGGAAGAAAAGGTATATATCTTGCAAAGAAAGGTCTTCATATGGCAACTTGTTGGCCAAAAACAATGAAGTAATGCACAACTTTGAGGAGGCAACATCAGAATGGGGTCTCAAAAGGTGAACAAGATAGCATGGGAAGTAGTGGCCCAAGTATGCAATAATGCAAAGATAGTGGAGGGAGAAATGAGAAGTACTATACTACTAGCATGCAATCTGTTAAGGGCAAGTCATTACAGAAGGCATTAACCACAAAGGGATGCAAAGTAGATGTAATCTTGGGTGATGTAGTGGTTTATAGAATGCAGAAAGATTGGGGAGCCTAGCTAAATAAAAACAAAATTAGAGCAAGTCTTACAAAAATTTGGTCTCTCCCACTCCCATTAAAAGAAAGAACTTTCATCTGAAGAGTTATTTTGGATGCATTAGCAACAGGATCAAAACTACATAACAAAGGACTTCAAGAAGGAAGATGTGTATATGGCAAGTTTGAAACACTTCGGCACTTATTCTAAGATGGATAAAGAGGCGATAATGCCTGAGAAAAGGTATTGGAGTCACTGTCAATGTGGGACAACATGGCTAGAATGTGTGAAGCTAAAAAGGTGGAGGCATGTATATATGGATTAACCAAATTTACTAAGCAAAAGAAGGAGATTACATTCTAGTGTGTAAGGAGCGTCTTGCGATAGGAGATATGGAATGCAAGAATTTAAGCAATCTTTGGAGATCAAATTGTTGAGGATAGGAGCATCTCTTGGCTAGTTGTTAAGGCCAATGTGGTATGGGTTTGGGGATTGGCATGTAAGCTTAGAAAAATAAATGAATAGCTACTTGCCAACATTTTGAATAGTCTAGCATAATTTTATATTTGCCCAATACTTATCTATTCAAGTCTAAACTAGCCTGCATACCATATGAATCATCATTGATATTGCCTTTGACCTAATCATATTACATGTGTCCCAAAGAAGTACTTGTTTCTAGCTCAAATTATAATGCATTCTTACCGTGTCCATTGTCTCCATTAAGCATCTCTAGCTTTCTTTGGCCTTATCACACTCCCAAATAAGGTGTCAAATAATTTCCTTCAACCTTCAGCAAAATGAACACAATGGGGAGGCACCAAAATACCTCATCCTATCCTCAATGAGCAACTTCTAGAATAGAATCCTCTTAAGACTAAAGTTCTCGAGTGGTACAATGGAAAAGAGGTATCTAATTTGAAATTTTTTTGTGCAAAGACGACTAGTCTCCTTTCACGTCAAGGTAGACATTTATATATGTAAAAAGTAAGATTAATACTTTATGATTATATATTTACATCTTGAGATGTGGTTGGATCAATTGAAATCCTTTAACCTTTAGCCAAAAGCTTAGAAGCCATCTTACTAGGCTTTTCTGCTTAAGAGCTTTCAATAGAGATAGAATCTCTTGAGCACAAGTCTAAACAAATCCTCATTTGATCCCCACTTATGCTTCTAGATCAAAACCATTTTTCTCGAGGGAAACATAGTCTTGATAACCACTGCACCCTAATCTGGTCCCAAAGGTTTAGAGACACCTCATCTAATGTGTCAATATCTCCAAAAAGGGCTATCCTCATCGTAATCCTTTCATTCAATTTTGCCTATTTAACTTGATTCTTACCTTTGTTCCAAAGGAATCTTGCCACCTAAATGCCAACTCAAGTGAGGTATTGATTCATTAAAGACACATTGTTGAGCTTAACTACCTTATCCTTATTTGGGAGTGTCTTTGCTACAATCTTCCAAAGCAACACATTCAATCTAGGTGACATGGCTCCTCCAAACTCTTACTATTCTAGCCCTCTCAATGAGCCAAGACTTCAGAGGTTATTATGCTTTTTACTCTGAGGAAAGTGGTCATTAACTTGTGACAAAAGTCTTCTTTTAAGTCAATGTCTAGTTTTCCTTTCCCATTAACTAAGCACTTGAGTACATTATTTAATCAAATAGTTGGAGATGAGGACCACTTCTCCTTAAACTTAAGAAGTATTCACTTTAATTAGTCAACATCTTTCTTCCAAAGCTTGTAACTATGGGTAATCTCACCAATAGCTTTAAGCTCATGCCTGTTAGGTCCATATGTCTCCTCGCCTCGCCACCACCTTCTCATAAATGAATTTCAAGTTTTGACTCATATGCCACCAAGGAGAAGGAGTCAACAAAGCTCATGGTATAACTAGCTTACTTGTGGTAGAGACATGTCACCATTCCTACTTTCTTGTCATGACCACTTGGTTTTTATTAAGAATCTCTTAGTATGCATAGACTAGGCCTTGCACTTATATGTAATGATGCAAAATTTAGTTCTAGTGTGAAAGGTAGAGCCCAAATGGAAGCACACAAGTAAAAGCAAGAACTATGGCAGATGGAGCAAGAGAGAGACACACTGTATGTGGCAACTCCAATAGTCACAATGTGTCACCGATCTTCCCTTATTCAATAGTCATTACAAGAATAAAGAATAAAGTGACAATGATGGTGGGCGCTTGCCACCTACAGAGTATAGGTGTGTGATTGTGATGTGTAAAGTAAATATCGGGTGGCATAGGCACATGTTCCTTTATCCCCAGCAACCTCCCACTTAAAGGAAAATGTGCCTTTAGTGCGGAGAGAATAAAAAAAGAGTGAAAAAGTACAAATGTACTATAAAGTACAATAGGATGAGGAATAGATGCCATCTCATCCTACGCTCATCATGTTCCTAAGGAAGATAAAACATTCTGGTGAGAGAATTTTAATGAGCTAATCTACATGATTTTCATTAGTCTAGATCTTGACAAGCTCACTAGACTTGTCCTCTACCACTTGCTTGATGAAGTCATAGCGCACCTCATTGTGCTTTTGTCTTTGTATGGAAGATCAGCCAACTGAATAGCACTCATAGAATCCAAATGCAATAAGAGTAATAGTAATACCAAGGTTTGACGCCAAGTGGCTTAACCATAAGGGACTCCTTGCAAGCCTCAGTGGTTGATGCCAGGAGGCATATTTCACGGTGGATTCCTTGCCACGGTGGATTCCGTGAGGTTTTACGGTGGATTCCGTAAACTTTGATGACCGGGGCTCATACACAAAGTGGATTCTTTGTGTGAGAAGTTGATGGGGACGCTTGTCCTTTTCGGGCGTTTCATTAATTTAGTGTGTACATGGGTGATTCCATAGCAGGTGATTTCGCAAAATGCATATTAAATTAATAAACGTTTATGAGTTTAGAGTACGCACTCGTAATAAATTAAGGTTAGGATTTATTTCTAGCCAGTTGATTTATTTATGTAGCTGAAGACTGCTAGGTATTCACTTTTGTCGGTTTAATTGTATTATTTTACTAACGATTGTGAATGCTTCAGTTGATGTGTAGAGATAGCAGCAGTGGCGGAGGAAAGCATTGGAGTCTAGCGAGTATTCGACCTATGGATTATATTTTGATAGGCGCCACACCTATATTTTGTCATGTCTATTGAGACATCGATTATTTATTATTATTTTGTATGCGCCTATGCGCACGGATATGTTATTTCTATTTGGACATTGTGTTGGGCGTGCCAGACTCTATGGGCACCGTGCATTAGCTTTATTCCTATTTTTGTAAAAGCAAACTCAAAAGCTAAAAGCTTGTCATATTTTTGTAAATTGGGCTATTATTGAGCATGAAGATGGAAATATACATAAAATACATGCTTTGTGAAGCGCTCACACAAGGCATGGGGGGAGATTGAACCCAATTGGTCTCTTGCTCTTGTCGTTCATGCTTTTTACATTGTAATTTGTACAAAAAGGTAGAGTTCATTGTTCTTGGGGACCTTCGGGATTCACTACGTGAGCATATAGCGACCGATCTGTGCACCAGTGGTATCAGAGCGGAGCTGAGATCAAGAGCTTCCAATCGCTACCCATCTCGTGCGAAGGCGGAGCTCCTGGAACGATCGGGCTCTACGGTCAATCTCGTCGCGAATTGTCGATACAGGCAGACTTATGGCGATCAAGAACCCTTGTTTCTGTCATTAGATGGCGAAGGACCAGACAATACAGGCGGAGGACCACTCCCTCATCTCCATCAACAAGTCGTGGGCAAACTGTGAGAAATTCCATATCTCCTCTCTTCCAAAGTTTAATCTTCAAGTTTATAAGCTTGGTGAGAAGCTTTAAGCTTCACAAATTGAATCGTCTGGTATCGGAATATCTCCGTGATTTTCGGCGACGGATCAAAACGGCCCCCTCCCCCCCCCCACGACTGTGCCGTTTTTCATCAATTAAGCCCCCTCCACTAAGCTTAATCCATTAAGCTTATCCCAATCAAGTCAGACAAATCACCTCTAGTCACAAACTCCAAGTCCCGCGCCTCAGAGATCAAGTTCTGCAAGTCATCTGTGATCAAGTTCTGCAAGTTCACTAAGTCGGCTAAGTTCTGCAAGTCTGCAACTCTGCAAGTCACATAAGTCTGTAACTCTGCAAGTCAGACTAGTCAACTGGAGTCAGAACTGACTTGTGCTTAAAACTCCTAGAAGGGCTGTTCCTGCGGAGAAACTCCGAACTGCAAAGTTGTTCGTTGGACGGTATTCTACCCATACGTAGGTTTGCTGAAGTATTTTCAGCATACGAAGAAGGAAAATTTGCAGATTTTCTGAAGATTGAGAAAAAAATACCCAAAAACACATAAGCCTTGTAACCTCGAATTTGAGCTACGCTCATCCCGCTAACCTGATTTTGAGTGAGAAAGGTCTTTTGAGTTTTACAGGATGACAGAACCACATATGGATGATCTTATGGTTGAAGACGACCTACCTGAGCCTACGATGGAGCAAAAGCTGGACTTAATCATGATGCAATTGGAAGAAGAACGAAGGCCTAGGCAAGCATTGCAAGCGCAATTGGCAAAATTACAAAGAGCGTCTACCGACAAAGAAGAACCTCAAGCTGAAGATTTGATTCGACGTACCATCAACGCCACTCTTGAAGCTCAAACCATTCGCAAGGAATCAAAGATAAGTAAAGGAAGTTTCAAATTTCGTACTTTCAATGGCATACGAGAAGGAAAGACTGTTCTAGCATTCATTAGTCAGTTTGATGACTATTTCCATGAGGAAACTTATGCAGAAAAAGATAAAATCAAGTGTCTTACTAATCATTTGGTAGACAGAGCATCACTTTGGTGGACTATAGTACGCAAAAGCATAGAATGTCCTGCTACTTGGGAAGATTTTAAGAAGAAGTTCATGCAGAATTTCCTTCCACCGCAATTTTATGAGAAGGCTATCAAGCAATGGGATCTACTCTAGCAACGGGATCGTGAGCCTATACCTCAGTATATAGAGCGTTTTTGGAACGCACTCCTCCAGCTACGCATGCTTGAAGACGTACCAGAGACGACACATAAGCGGAAGTATATGTCTGGACTTCTTGGACATTACTACGCTGAAGTGAACATGTTCAAGCCTGCTACCCTTGAAGACGCCATTTCACTAGCTCACGACACTGAAGATAAGCTACGCGATAGAGACAGACGACCACAGCAATTCCAAGCCAATGGTAATTATGGATCTAAACAATTCAATTTCAATTTTAGAAGATTTAATCCAGGTCGTTTCTCTTCATCATCTTTCCGCAAGAATTGGGCTAAACCACTTGCATTACCATCCAATGTCAATCCAAATCCTAAGCCTATTCCACAAGCAAATCCAAATGTACCTAGACTTCCCGCCATTGCAAATAATGTAACCAAAGCCAAGCCAATAGTATGCTATAAATGCCACCAGCTTGGACATCTAGCAGCAAATTGTCATTCAAAGAAGCCATTAGCTCATATCAACTATCTTGGAGCCATGGACGAAGACGAACATGAGGATATGCCTGATTTCACTGAAGATGATGACGACACTACCACTACTTCCGACACTTTACCAGGTATATCTACTCCACATTCATTATTGACTATGGAATGTTTGGTGCATGGAAAGGAAAAGACTATTTTGCATGATGACGGTAGTACTCATGATTTTATTTCAGCAAAATTGGTAAAGGAATTGAAATTACAGACTGTACCTATGCATTATCGCATAAAAGTTGCATTTTTAGGCACTAGATATAATGGTACACAAGAAGTGCAAGATTTAGAGATTCAAATTGGTTCATACACTGAAAGAAGAAATTTGTTAGTTGTTCCATTACAGTCGAGTGACATTATTTTAGGTATGCCTTGGCGACACTAGCATAACCCAGATATAGATTATTCTACGCACACAATGAATATTAATTTTCAAGAAAAATCTATTATATTATATGGTATGCATGCATCTAATGTTTTTTCACTGCTTTCTCATACTCAAGCTAAACATACATTACACAAGAGTAGTAAATCCTATCTCATTTGGGTGAATGAATTGCAAGTAAAGGAAAATCATATGCACCCTAGGCATAAGGAATTTCTTGCATATTTTAAGGATTGTTTTGCAGAAGACCTACCACCAGGTTTACCTCCTTCACGTCCAGAAGACCATAAGATAGATTTGATCCCTGGCACACAACCACCTTGCAAAGCACCGTATAGGCACAACCAGATAGAGCAAAAAGAAATCCAGAGTCAAGTTGAGGAATTACTAAATAGAGGTTTAATTCGACCTAGCAGTTCTCCATTCGGTGCACCTGTATTGTTAGTCAAGAAAAAGAATAATACCTATCGTATGTGTATTGACTACCGAGCTTTAAATAAGATCACTGTAAAGAATAGGTATCCTATACCTAGAGTTGATGACCTTATGGACAAACTGCAAGAATCTTCTATATTTAGTAAAATTGACCTTAAGTCTGGTTATCATCAGGTGAGGCTAGATAAATCTGACATATTCAAGACTGCATTCAGAACACAGTTTGGTCATTACGAATTTTTAGTCATGCCATTCGGATTGACTAATGCACTTGCTACCTTTAGTAGAATGATGAACCGTATCTTTTTGAAATATCAATATTGTGTAATTGTTTTCTTTGATGATATTTTGGTGTTTAGTTAAAATGAGAAAGAACATTATGAGCATTTGTCATTGGTTTTTCAGTTATTGAAAGAAAATCAACTGTATGCAAATCCTGAAAAGAGTGAATTCTTTAAGACAGAAATTGAGTATTTAGGTCATATTGTATCATCTGAAGGAATTAAAGTTGATCCTAAGAAAATTAATGCAATATTGAATTGGCTTGTTCCTAAAAACATGCATGAGTTACGCTCATTCCTTGGTCTTGCTAGTTTCTATAGGAAGTTTATACGTAATTTTTCATTACTTGCTTTACCATTAACCAAACTTCTGAAGAAAGGAATTGTTTATCAATGGACCGAAAATCAACAGAAATCCTTTGACTTACTGAAACATGCATTAACCAATGCCCCTGTTCTACAATTGCCTGACTTTAACAGACCATTCTTTCTAGTAGTGACCGATGCTAGCGGATCAGGAATAGGAGCCGTACTTATGCAAGACAATCATCCTATAGCATATTCTAGTTGTAAGCTGAAACCCTCTGAGCTGAAATATTCCACATATGACAAAGAACTATTAGCAGTTGTACAAGCATTAAGACAGTGGAAACACTACTTAATGGGTTCAGAATTTATGATAAAGACAGATCAGCAAAGTATTAGACATTTACTTAGCCAACCCCAAATCTCTGACCGTCATATCAAATGGGCTTCCTTTATTTAAAGTTTTCATCCTATCATTCAATACCAACCTGGAAAAGAAAATGTAGTAGCTGATGCATTGAGTAGAAGACCTGCCATTCATAATATTTCTGTTATATCTTTTGATTCTTTGATTGCATTAAAGATACATATCACCAGGATATTACTTTTTATTCTAATTGGAATAAATTAGTTCAAAATAATTTCAATCCTGTTAATTCATTCTCATATAATAATGGATTTATGTTTTATGAAAAGAGACTGTGTGTTACCATTCCATTCCGATCTTTTGTTTTGAATGAAATTCATTGTCCCCCATATCAAGGTCATAGAGGTATCATATCTACATTACGTACGTTAACTGAAGATTTTTATTGGCCACATATGGATGCAGATGTATCTAACTTTGTTTCTGAATGTTTGATTTGTCAAAGAGTTAAGAGACATCATGGTAAACAGTATGGATTACTTATGCCTTTGTCTATTCCATCTAAACCTTGGGAACAAATTTCTATGGATTTCATTACTGGTTTACCAAATACTAAATCTAACCATGATATGATTTGGACAGTTGTAGATAGATTTAGTAAACAAGCATATTTCATTCCATGTAAGAAAACTTTAACAGCATCACAAGCAGCACAATTGTTTTTGAAAACTGTTTTTACTAATCATGGATTACCAAAAGTTATCATTTCAGATCGTGATTCTAGATTTTGTAACAATTTCTGGATTACTCTGTTTACTAATCTAGGCACAAAGATTGATTTCTCATCTGCATTTCATCCAGAAACTAATGGACAAATAGAAGCCACAAATAACACCATTCTAGATCTTTTACGTGCATATACTATCTCTAAACCTCAGACATGGGACACTCATTTGCATTTATTATAGTTTGCATATAACAATACATCATACACATCTACAAAGAAAACACCGTTTGAAGTCATTTATGGATATAGATTATCTACACCTGTTGCATCTTTGTCTAATAGAATTCAGAGTGCTGATGATATTGCTAGTATGCATAACAGTATTTTTGATGAGGTTAAAGATATGATTGCTAAAGCCCAGCAATCATATACCAAACAAGCCAACAAGAAAAGACAAGCCATGAATTTCAAAGTTGATGATTATGTTTGGCTGAGAATAGAAAAACGTAGACTGCAAAGTGTAGATAGACATCCAGTTGTCAAATTAGCTCCTAGATTCTATGGACCATTTAGAATCATTCATAAAATTAATGACAATGCATTCAAGTTAGAATTACCATCTCATTGGAAAATTCACAATACATTTCACATTAGTTTATTGAGACCATTTAGAGGCCAATTACCTATCCACCCTGTTTATGAAAACCCACCTTTATTAGAGGAAGAGACTGAAATACTTGAACCAGAAGCTATCATAGATACTGACTTTATGACCACTAGAACTGGCCGAAGGTATTCTAGATATTTAGTAAAATTTAAGAACCATCCTGTAGAGGAAGCACAATGGATGCATGCTAGAGACTTAAATGCTTTCCCCACTCTGTTAGCTCCACATTGAGCTAATAGCAATTGAGGTCAATTGCTATCCCACCCCGGGGGTATGATGCCAGGAGGCATATTTCACGGTGGATTCCGTGCCACGGTGGATTCCGTGAGGTTTTACGGTGGATTCCGTAAACTTTGATGACCGGGGCTCATACACAAAGTGGATTCTTTGTGCAAGAAGTTGATGGGGACGCTTGTCCTTTTTGGGCGTTTCATTAATTTAGTGTGTACATGGGTGATTCCATAGCGGGTGATTCTGCAAAATGCATATTAAATTAATAAATGTTTATGAGTTTAGAGTGCGCACTCGTAATAAATTAAGGTTAGGATTTATTTCTAGCCAGTTGATTTATTTATGTAGCTGAAGACTGCTAGGTATTCACTTTTGTCGGTTTAATTGTATTATTTTACTAACGATTGTGAATGCTTCAATTGATGTGTAGAGATAGCAGTAGTGGCGGAGGAAAGCATTGGAGTCTAGCGAGTATTCGACCTATGGATTGTATTTTGATAGGCGCCACGCCTATATTTTGTCATGTCTATTGAGACATCGATTATTTATTATTATTTTATATGCGCCTATGCGCATGGATATGTTATTTCTATTTGGACATTGTGTTGGGCGTGCCAGACTCTATGGGCATCGTCCATTAGCTTTATTCCTATTTTTGTAAAAGCAAACTCAAAAGCTAAAAGCTTGTCATATTTTTGTAAATTGGGCTATTATTGAGCATGAAGATGGAAATATACATAAAATACATGCTTTGTGAAGCGCTCACACAAGGCATGGGGGGAGATTGAACCCAATTGGTCTCTTGCTCTTGTCGTTCATGCTTTTTACATTGTAATTTGTGCAAAAAGGTAGAGTTCATTGTTCTTGGGGACCTTCCGAGATTCACTACGTGAGCATACATCGACCGATCTGCGCACCAGTGGTTGCAATATACTCTACCTCAGTAGTAGCACCCTAGACATCCAAGAAAAAGTACCTCTAACAAAAGTGAAGACATACCTGGAGGTGAACTTCCTACTATCTGCATGTCCTATATAGTCGAAGTCAATATAGCATACAATAGTAGTATCTTAGCAAATACTCATATCTACAATGTATTTCAAGTACCTCATAATACCTTCATGGGATCCCAGTGACTTCGGCTAGGTGTAGCCATATAGCACGCCATGTATTATGGGAGCACTTGACTGTACTCAAGATATAGTATGCCACATGTTATGGGAGCACTAGATTGTGCTTGAGAGACTAAACTAGATGCAAGATTTGTTATAAGAATTCTGATTTCAAGTTAATCCCACGTAGGGGCACAAGGTATAATGATAACTTAACACGATATGAAAAATCCCACAACTCGAGACCATAGGTATAGACAATAGAACTCAATAGGATATGAAGGAGGATCCCACAACCCACAACCGTATGTATGGATACAAGATATCAAAATTGCAAGACCTTCTTCGATGGGAATGGACACCATACAAGATATTACTAAACAAGATCTCATACTACAAGATTACAATGTGACAAGACAATAGGAGTATAATGGAAGACAAGACAAAGACTAGATACCATGACTAGACAAGAACAAGAACTAGAACTCAAAGCTACTTACTTGGAGGTCTCGACTCCTTGAGCTCCCAAGACTGACATTGGTAAGACTAACGAGCTCTATGGCAAGCCCCTCCTTTTATAGGTGTTTGAGGGTGGCTAAAGATCCTCTAGAATGTTTCATGATGATATCATTGATGATGTAGGCAATGAAATGGCATATCTTCTAGAAGGCTCTAGGATGACATGGGTAAGGGTATGTTTGCATGGTTGGCTCAAAGATGTCCTATTAAGGGTGCATTCACATGGGGTGTGGATTCATATGGCACGAGCAAGAATTAACCTGTACACTTGATCATGGCATGTTCATGACACCCCCCACTCCTCTAGTTATGAGTTCCATGAGGAGTGGCTTGGTGATTTGGTCTAAGTTTTATTGGATTCCTCTTGTGAAATTCTTTAACTTTGAGAGGTGCTCTTTGGAGATATTTTGCAGGTTCCCAAGTATGATCATTGATGTCATATCCTTTCCAATGGACAAGGTATTTCAACAACCTCAGGAGATCCTCGAGTCTAAGATATGCTTGACCACAAATTCTTCATGAACTTCAATCTAGACAAGTAGTGAGGGATTAGATCTCTCCCCCCTTAGTGGTGAGGTATGGTATGGCTTGAGCAAGGAAACATCGAAGACTTGGTGGATCTTCATGGTGTTGGGGAGTTGGAGTTGGTAAGCAACTGGGTTGATCTTGGGTACAATGGTCAAGGGCCCAAATCTCTTGTGGTCTAGCTTGGTGGAGGGCCTTGTTGTCTAGAGGTTATGCTTGAGTAACCATACTTTATCACCGACTTTGTATGTTGGATATTGGAGATGATGCTGGTCCGCATAGTGCATGTACTCATTCTAATCCTTTTGGATCTATTTCTTGAGTTCTTGGTGTATATTTGCTAGGTGTTGAGCTTTATCTTAGGTGGCAAGATTCTTCACTTGATTGGATAGATGTACATCCATCCTTGGATGCTGACCATAGTTTGCAAAGAAAGGAGTTTGCTTGATAGATGCATGGATATTACTATTATAAGTAAACTATGTAAAGGGCAAGAGCTCAAACCAATCATTTTGATGGTAGTTGGTGGTACAATGGAGATATTGTTCCGAGAGCTCAAACCAATCATTCTTATGGTTGTTGATGGTAAAATAGAGATATTGTTCCAATACTTGATTTACCAATTCTGTTTGACCATCAGTCTATGGATGATTGGTTGTGGATAACTTAACTTGGACTCCAAGGAGGTTGCAAAGGCTCTTCCAAAAACTAGATATGAATTGGGAACCTCGATCCTTATTGATGATGTCATCTTGGAGTCCATGTAATCTGAAAATGTATTTGAGGAAGAGTCTAGCGGTAGCTACGCCTATGATGGTCTTGGTGGTAGGGATGAAACGTGCCATTTTTGTGAACCTATCTACCACAACAAGAATAGAGTCATATTTGTCTGATTTGGAAAGATATGTTATGAAATCCATGGATAGAGAAGATTAAGGTCGCGCTGGAATGGGCAAGGATTGCAGAAACCCATGTGGTTTGAGGTACCTTGGCCATGTCGCAAGTATCACATAATTTTATATATTCCTGGGAGCCCCAAAAGGAACACCAAGGAAAAGGGGATTCTATTGCAAGAAAATCTATCTTGTAACATCAACAAGCTTTTATTTCATTCTTTTGATCATCAAAACAAAGAAAACAACAAATCTTGACGCAACATCATAGTAGATATCTCCCACGGATTTGATAGAAGCAACCATAATCTTCAACATCTTCATAGAATCCTTCAATAGAACAAAGAACATAAAATAATACACCATTTTTGAATGGAAATCAATCACATATTATTCATCTTCAATGTCTTTATAGTTCTCTCTCTCAATCTCTCATATACAGTTACACTATTTTGATAGAATTGGCTATCTCTGGCTCTCTCTCTCTCTCTCTCTCCATCAATAGTACATCATCTCCTCACTAAAATACTCTCATAAGAACTCTCAATAATCATTCTTAGGACATGGATGCACCTCCCAAGAGGTATGTCTGATGTGAAGAGGCACCAGAGCCACTACAGTGTCTCTTCACAGCTCACTATTGTCACTGTCACTCTAGTCTTCTCTTCAGTCTTCAACAGCTACTTCTTCCATTTGTTTTAGCTCTTTTGAACTTAGATTCATTCTTTCCAAAAGTTAGAAAATTTTCCAAAATTCACATATACTTTCTACAGAACACTTACAGAAGGTCTATATAACAGTACAGTACAATACCAGAGCAGATACAGAATAGTTACAGAGCAGAGACAGAGGCTCTACAGAAGGTTTACAGAGGGTTACATAAGGTCATCAGAACCTCATAACTCATACTAAAACCATTCCAAACTATCAAAAACTATTCAATAAGCTTTCAAAATATTTCAATCTTCATCAATCATCAATTCATACTTCATACAGAAGAAAATCAAAACAAAACAGAAGCTATACAAAAGGTATACAAAACCAATCAAAACCTCAACAGAACCTATCAGAACATCACAGAGCTTCATATCTCTACTGAAAATCATCATGAACTTCCAAAACATAATCAATATAATCCAAAACACTCTCAAACACTTCCATTAACAACCATACATCACTCTAAATCCATCAAAAATCAATCATTCAGTCCTCAAAAACAACAAAAATCAGTCAAAAATTCAGTCTTTTTCCACTCTCAACATATCCCCACAGAGAGGAAGCGTCTTATTACCTCTTACATAATCTCGCCAAACCACGACCCCAACTTATTACCTGCATCTCTAGAAAAAAGCTACTAAAGGAAAACTTTGTTATTCGTTAACTCATCTGATTAATCAATTTGAAGTCATAACAAATTTGTAAAGGATATAAGAGGTTTTTCTTCAGCTTTCCACCATAGGCTTTCCATTCATCATCAATAGTTTGAAAAGATCTCTCAAACAAATTATTCAACCAACACAAACTCATCACATACAATTATTACAACACACACACAAACACTAACACAACCATCTGAATGACACCTCCAAAAAGAGAGATATATATCATTAAGAATAATCCAAAATACATTGCAAAGGCATCAATGAAGGTGATCCCTTTTGAAGGCTTGGTGGTTTCGAAAACGATCCATGGAGAAGGACTCATCCACAAATGTCTTTGGAGGATTTTGAAAGAACTGAAGGCAGCACATCCTTTCTAGCAAAACAAGATATATGCTAGGTAAACATATGTCATGAAAATAGAGGACATCCAACTGTTGGGGATCAATGTTCACATTGACATTCATACAAAGCTTTGGAATGGCCTTTTGATTGTTATGGGAATGCCTATGCATATATGCTAGATACCAAGCAAAATGAGCTATCAATCTCACTGAAGGATCTAGAGATTGTGAGCAAAATGGAGGTAATTCTAGTATGCTTGACTAGCAATTATCCAGTCCCCTAGAATTAATGGCCAGTTTATCTGTGGTCCCGTGAGAGAATGAGTCGAGCTCCATCCTCTTTTTCTGAAAATCTGCTGATCAAATCCATCGTACCCACTAACCAACCGAGGGGGTTGAGAAATAGAAGTGGCAGGAGACGGAAGTGGAATAAGTAAAAGAGGATGAAGAGATAGGTAGGCAAAATCATAAAAGGAAGAATAAGCTAAAGAAGGAGTGGCGGAAAATTTAAGTGAATCAATTAGAAAAGGTGTAATTGAGAAGCAGGAAAAGTAGAAGGTATATGGATGGATGATGAAGGACATGGTGGAGAAGGGAAAAAAACTCGATCTTCGATGAAAGAACAATAGGTAAATATAGGAATTTGAGGAAAACCTTGAGGTTGAAAAAGAAGAGGTAAGATAGCTGCTGAGTTGGTTTGATAAAGGGAAAGATAAGTATCATAGCGATGGGCCATTTGTTGGTAGTACAATCAGCTAGGAATAGAGGGACCTAAAACAGATCGTCTCTAGTAGGCATAAAAAAAGGATGAATCAAATGGATGGTTCTTGGAAAGATAAGCTAGGAGATCCACCCTCAATTGGTTAGTGCTCTGTACATGAGTAGAAGCTGTATTCTGATGTTGATTCAAGACCACAGAATCAATCATTGAACACCATGAATTGTCAGGGCAAGTAGCCACTTTCGAAGAATAACACTAGAACATGTCTGCTATCCGCAACTCCAAATAGTTGACATACAAGACAGCTTGCAAAACCACATTCCCCACATACCAGGCCAAATCTACATCATCTGAAATCAACAGATCTCCTCGTAGATACATGTAAGACAGCAGCATGGTATCTGTCGTCACACAATCTTCAAACACCATACGGACCAACACTATCAGCAAATCAAAAGACCAAGCCCCACTCCAACCATCCTCTGGAAGAGGAAGATCCATCGTTGAAAGCTTCACATAGAAGGCCAACTTCTGCAACTGATAGTGAACAAAGAAAGAATGGTCCGGAGGAACATACTCCTGAAAGTGCTCAAATATAGACCATAACAAATCCATCCTGGACTGCAATCTTTTCACTTTATCTTAAAACAATGGACACAATGTGGCCTGTCTCTAGAGAACTACCAAGTCCTGCTTAGAGATAGAAGGAATAATAGGAACATTGGGGCTTGGAGGAACGGATCGTGACTGTGCCAATTGGTCTTGCAACTGCTTAATCTGGGAAGCTTGTAATTCCACTGTATTATAAGCAGCCTATAAAGCTGACAGTTTTGTATCTAAAAGAGTCTGAAACTCCTGAGCTTCTTAGGATATTCTCTCTTTCTCCTCTGAGACTCTAGTGACCTCTGACTGAGCTTCAGTTAACTAAATCTTCAAAGAATATATTTCTTCTCTCTAGATCTCAATCATTTGGGTCTACTGCTCCATCTGCTTAAACAAATCTACAAGTGTGTCTTTAGCAGATGCTAACTCTGAGGTTGCCTTATGCAACTATTCTTTGGATTGCATCAGTTCTTCATAGAAAGAAGCATACAGCTGTTGAACACAAGCTGTCACTGAAAGTTCAATCGAACTCTGGATGTCATTACAAAGGAATGGAATAGCATCTCCTGACACTAAACTGTTCAATGAAGGGACTGATATTTCCAAAGAACCCTCTCTATGTGCCCTGAATAAATGGTTACATGTGAGGTAAGCAAGGAGCTCACTACCAGATGTAGCAGGAATTGTGACTGAAGGAATGACTGAGGGAGTTTTATCTGCCACACGCTTCAAGCGCTTCCGCTGAATGACCAATGGAGGAGGGGAATCAAGATCCTCTATGTCAATAGGTTCTAACTCTTCTGAAGGTGGAGGGGGAGGAACTGGATCAGATGGAGGAGGTGGTAGCACACCCTTCTCAAGGCCTGAGTATGTCAAGAAAGCATATAAGTGGGAACCATAAGTGACATTCGTGACATTTCCTCGGGTTACTTTGACAAAATGTTGGTCCATCTTCGTAAGTAGGTAAGTACTCCAATCAATGGCCACCCCTTTTAACACCATCCTGGAAGCTGTGAAGAGTTCTTTGGACAAATAATGGGATGGTGTTTTGGCAGGCATAAACCTGTCTTGCAGGAACTGGCAGACTAACTCCCAAAGAGGATCAACGATCATGGAAAAAGATACTCTTGAAGTGCTTATCACTTTCTTGACATCCAGAATCTCCTTGGTCTGCTTATGTAACAGCTTGAAAATCTTATCATTAGATAATAATTGTCTGGCTGTAACAAAGGGCTCTCCTTTGTAGGGAAGAGACAAAGCCTTCCCTAACCCTCGGGATGTCAATACCATGGAAGCACCATGAACCAGTCCCGACTTCTTATTGTATGATGCAAGAAACTCATCACACAGGGATGGATCATCTGGAATCAATGGAAATAAAGTAGCCACGAAAGTCGCAAGTCCTACTTTTGCTACAGGCTCAAAAGCCAGTGGGAAAGAATAATCCCTACTGATCAACGGGACAAACTGGATAGGAGGAGGAGCATGAAGCGCCATTCAGATGGAAAACACACACACCACAAAACACAGACAATCACAAAGAATGCATGCAAAACAACCAAAATAGCTATAAAAAGGAAATCAATCAAAAGAAGTACACACACAAACGTAACTAACCAATTTACCACCCCAAATAACCCACATCCTAGAAAAAATTCGGCATGACCTCTACACATATGCGACCCAAAACTTCATGCGATGCAATAAGCAGGCACCCAAAACCCCGTATCAGGAAAGAAAAAGAAAGAAAAACTTCAAACTGCATCCGTAATCGTAGCACATAAGCAAACCATAATACCATAAAAATCTAATCAGGATCTGACCATAACCTTGACCAACAATTTCAGCTAAGAGGACTTTACACGCCCATCCCACGAAGCGTGTTTATTAAAAAGAGAAAAAAAGTGTAGTGAGGGGAAATGGTTTTAATGAAGGATTCACTTTAAGAAATTATTAACAATGGGTGACATTTTATTAGGTTATAAACCTTAACAAGAAAACGACAGTTCCTTCTCAAAATTTTAATTACTATTTATTAGGGTAAAGCGGTGCTTTAACAAACCCAGACTACGATTCCCAGACTAGGGTCTCTAAATGCAAATTCATTAATTAAAAATTATTGGTAATGTGAAGCGCTTTTTGCCAGGACGTGCTTTTTTTGACGACTGGTTCATTTTTAATAAAAAATAAGGTGCCTCTTAAGCGCACGTAGCGTATGCAAAGTGAACGGCTTGTTCATATTTAAATTATTAGAACATTGTGTGTTTAGCTTGAGCGCGCGTGAAAAAATGGGTGAATAAAGTTCGTTTTAGCAATTAATTATGATTAAGGGATAATAAAAATGAATAAAACTTAAAAAATAAATACCTGGTAGGGGTGTGTATGTAATAGACTGAAGGCGCACTGAGTAGTCCCTAAATGCAAGAAACCCAGTCAAAAAAACAAATACCACTGACTGAAAAAAATAAAACACCTGAGTGTTTCTTATTTTTATTTTATTTATTTATTTTTTGTTTTTTAAATTCTTTTTTTATTTTTTAAAAAAATAAATAAAACAAGATATAGGACACATGAATATGTTGTGAAGTGTAAGGATGAAATTTCAGCAATCCAACAAGTGTCAACAATGTGTTTGAATGTATCCATGATTTTTCATCTGATTTTTGAAATTTAAAATGAATTAAATTTAGGGTTTTAGCTTTAAATAATACTTTGGCCATTTATGGAAGCATTTTCAATTGAGAAATTATTGGCAAAAGGGGCAAGGGGATTTGTGAAAATTTTTAAGAAATATTTTTGAGTTTTTACCAAATTTTAATGAAATTTTCTCATTTTACATGTATTTTTGAAGAAATTTTGAAGTTTTGATTTTTTTTTTTGCAATTTATTTTCTTGAATTTCCACTTTAGAAAATATTCTAAATAATTTAGCAAAATTGAAAAATTTTGAGCAAATTTTCTATAATTTTTTTAAATTTAAATGAATTTTTGAAGTTTTTTAAGTGTTTTATGTTTATTTTTTATGGGTTTTTAAATATTTTTCGGGTGTGGAAATTAAAAGGCGGTACCCGAGCTGCGTGTGAACATCGAAGGATGATTGTGTATGAATGGCTTGCTGCAACACCCCACCGCATGGACAAATTGAATGTGCGTCCTCGTGCGTGAATGCCTGTGTAAGGGGAGGGAGGGGATGCACAGGATAGGAAGAACAAGAGGGGGAAGGTCGCGGGAGATACATAAGGCATGTCAGCCTTTTTGAAAAAAAAAAATAATAATAATAATATTTAATAAATATAAAGTAATAAATATTTTTTTCATATTTATTGTTTATTGGTTTTTTAAATTTTAATTTATTTTTTAGTTTTATTATTATTATTATTAGTTTTTTATTTGGATTGATTATTAATTTATTGTATTTTTTTTGTTTTTTTTTAAATTTTAAAAATAAATGGGTTGTTGTTGTTGTTGTGGTGTGTTTATTTTTTGTTTTTGTTTTTTTTAAAAAATAAAGTGGGTGGGGTGTTTGTTTTTTTGTTTTTTTTCTTTGTTTTTGTGTTTTTAAAATTTATTATTATTATTATTATTATTATTTTAAATATGGGTGTTTTTATGTTTATTTGGTTTTATTCTTTTTGTGTGTTTGTTTTATATTTTTTTAAAACAAAAATAAATTGGGTATGGGTGTGCAAAAGGAACGTACCCTCGTCCCACGTGTATGCGCGGGGCAGGGGTTAAAAAATTTGCAACGATGGGATCAAACGGGGCAGGGACGGTGACGCACGGGCCACAGACGCCTCGGGGGTGTCCTGAGGCGCGTAAAACAAAAAACAGGCTTGTTCACGCGCGATACGAGGGACGCGGCCACTCGACAAAAAGGAATAAAAATTAATAAAACCCAAACTGTACATCGGATCGAAAATTCGTAAAAAGGAAAAATGTGTCCGAAGATGAGGGAAAAATGATGGAAAAATGCGACACGGGTTCCGGGGAAAAATCAGGGTGTTGACATGGGAAAAATGCAAAAAACAAGCCCAAAAACACATACGGGTATTAATATCGAAAAATTTGCGCGTCGGAACGAAGTGCAAAAAGAAGAAAAATTGGGCAGAACAATGTGTGCAACAACCCTATCACGGAAAAACACAGTTTTGGTCGAGATAGGACGTATTCACATGGAAAAAACCCAAAAAACGGACCAAAAAATGGACTCAAAAATTAATACGAAAAAAACGGTGCACCGGAATAGAGGACAGTAATAAGGAAAAATGTCTGGGGGAAAGGGATTCACAAGGTTGGTGCATCAAAACTTAGTTTGGGGGACATTTGGAAGTGTTCACATGGGAAAAACACAAAAAACACACCCGAAAACACTCGAAAAAATTAATAACTAAAAATCCAGCAGTTGGAAGTGGGGGGAGGAAAAAGGAAAAAGTGGGGGAAAGGCTAGCAAGACATGACTGTCAAATTAAACTGAAATTCTGGTGAAAATAGGGCAGGTTCTCATGGAAAAATGTAAAAAATAGACATGAAAAGGGCTCGAAAACGTGTAAAAATTAATAACCAACCAACCATGCATCGAAATGACACGGATTAAGAAGGAAAAGTGTTAGGGTAAATGGTAGGACAGGTTTGGCACATCAGATCAAGGTTTTGAAGCAATAAGGTCGCGTTTACATGGAAAACCATCAAATTTATGGGAATTGCTTTAAAAATTAATAACTTGAGAACCGTTTGTCAAAATAGGGGTTGGTAAAAAGGAAAAATGGACAGTTCAAAGGGACAAACACGGCTATAAGGCTGGATGTGAGTCTCAGTGAACATAGGATACATTCGCATGGAAAAATCGCAAAATAAAGAATAAAGGCAAACGATCAAAGAACAACTCTAGGGACAAGGTGAAATAGAATAGAAGGGTGGGGAAGGGACCCCATCAGGGTAGATTGAAAGTCATGGCATAAATGCATGATCATAGCAGGGTATATGCATGGGGGTATACAACATAGATGCGCGGGGACGCGTCCCCACACTTAAAACCTTAATAGGAAGGGTAATCCCAACATCAAGAACCTAGTACCACACATCAGACCAACCACAAATGTCCCCACACTTAAGACATGACCGTCACTGAGAAACAGAAGGTGTAGGGTTAGAAGAACTTGGCCCATATTGCCGAGGAGGAATGTCGACTATCGAGGTTGCGTCTTGTGTCGTTGTCGGCTGGCAGGAGGTAACAAGGTGTCTTCACAGCTCATGTCCTTCGTCCTTCGTGACAGGGACCACACGGCAGCACCCAGGGAGGTAGCTGGTGGGAGGAATCGTCGAAAATTCGTTGATGACGAGGGATATTGCACTCACTTACAATCATGCCAATGGATTGAGAGAACAGTCACTCGCCCCATTACTAACATCACTTGAGGAAATAATGATGAAAACCCAAAGCTCACACCTGGTTTAGGAATCGACAAGGGGATGGTGCAGAGAGAGTATGCCGGGGTGCACAGTTGATGGTGCATTAGTGCATCCAACCCGTATGGCATAGGTGCAAGGAGAAAGGCCAGGGGGCCTTGTAGTGCAGTGTATATGATAGAGTGACGTGTCCTATGCTGATGGCAGAGACCTATCCCATGGGTGCATAGGGAAACAAAAACGTACCTGACTCCAATGGTCGTAACGTCCCTCAATCCTCACTTCTCAATAATTGATTGAAGAAACACTAGTCACACTCAACCCACCCTCTGTCTCACGCTATATTGATAGATACAGAGGGCAGCCCATTCTTGAGACCCATTGATGTAATCCTCATTGTGAATCTGTGCATCCCACCTTGTGCCATCATAAAGTGCAAGAAGGAAGGCCATGGAGCCTTATGGTGTAGTGCATAGAAACAAATCGTGCATTGTGCATTGAGAGGCCCTTCTTGTGTGTGTAACACTCCGTTCACACATCTCCCCTCTCATTTGATTTAAAGGGAAAAACTGGTAACTCAGCCCACCCTCTATCACACTCGTTGATACATACAGAGGGCAGCCCATACTCACGTCCCCATCCTGTTAGGATGAAAACTCATATCACTCAAGGGGTTGGTGATGAAGATCAGGTCGACTGTTGTTATCAGGATCTTGAAGACGAGGCGTACCCAGGGAGGCAGCCAACAAGTCTGGTACTTCAATGACTTGTAAAAAAGGTAGTCTGTTAGAAGGACAGACGGACTAATATTGCAGAGACATTGCACCAAGGGAGATGGCTTCAAATTACTTGTTGAAAAGGTAATGCTGGTTATGAATCAACTATCCTGAACTGCAGGGTGTCACCACCTTTTCCATAGTCAGCTTCCCGCCCAAGGGTGTTTCCACCTTTTCTTGGAACGAGGCATGTTATGACAGGGAATTTCTTCCTTTTCTCCCATAACGGTTTTGTTTGTTTCATTTTGTTTTGTTAAAAAAAAAAAGAATGGTAGAAATACCATATGTCAGGACCAACCTTGCCACCATTGTTGGTTCAGACGAGAAGAGAACAAGGTCGGGTTGAGAGGTATCTGGGAGGGGCTAGCAGAATAAGATCGCCTCATGAGGAGAATCATAATGACTTTCAAAAGCACGACGAGAAGGATAGTGCGACACCCAAAAGGGAAAGGGTAGGTCGACTGTGATTGTCAAGATCCCTAGGGAGGGAAGTACATCTTCATGCGATAGCCATTGATTAGAAAGGGATCATCAGAGGCATCGACAGTCTGCATCTGAATAGAGCCGTTAGGATTGACAACAAGTATCTTGTACGGGCCCATCTACCGTTGTTGAAGCTTGCCAGGAAACTTGCCAAATCGCGAATCATAGGTTAGAAAAAGATCACCTTCTTTGAACTCCTTGTGCTTGATGAAATTGTTATGATAGGCCTTGCGTCATGCCTGAGTGGTTTCCATGTACTGTAGGGCCATCCGTCGTATCTCATCCAAGCATTCCAAGTGCATGAGACGGCGTTGCAGTGACTCAGCATCTCCCAAGCGTTCTTCAACTGCCACTCGCAAAGAGGACAATTCCAATTCAACAGGGAAGATAACTTCTGTACCATACACTAGCTGGAAAGGGGTCTGTCCTGTAGATAGCTGCCTTATGGGAGGTTCTGTATGCCTAGAGGGCCTCTGTAAGTCGATCATCCCAATTGCGATAATGTGCGGCAATCATTCTTGTCAAAATTGAGCAAAGGATGCGATTGGTGACTTCAGCTTGGCCATTGGCTCTGGGGTAATAGGGAGTGGACTTGCGATAGCGGATCTTATATAGTTCTGTCAGCTCTTCCATAATTTTGTTAAGGAAATGAGTACCTCTGTCACTTACCAGCTTGAGGGGACTGCCAAAATGGGTGATAATATTCTCGTACATGAACAGGGCTACACTGTTACCATCGTCCCGCTTCAGAGCTTTAGCTTCACACTACTTTGTGAAATAATCAGTACATACTAAGATGTATTTGTTCTGCTTCCGTCTGGTAGGTGGATCAATGGGACCCATGAAATCAATCCCTCACTTCTCGAATGGCTTTAGGGGAAGAATAGGTTGCAGTGGCATGGCACTTGTTTTGATGGGTTTCCCCATTCGCTGACAAGCATCACATCTCTTGCAGTAATCGTATGCATCCTTGTGGAGGGTCGGCCACCAGTATCCTGCTCTAACAGAGCCTTCTTTGCTGTCACTTCCCCTGCGAAGTGTCCACCACATGGTTCGTCATGGCATGCTTTCAATACTATGCCGATTTCATCCCCTGCAACACATCTTCGCAGTACTTCATCTTTGCCTTTCTTGTACAGTGCATCACCTAGCAAAGTGTAGGGGGCTGATTCTAACATAAGCTTCTTCTTCTCACAGCTTGAGATGCCAGGAGGATACTATTGAGTTGCCAGGAGGCTGGCTATGTCTGCATACCAGGGAGTAACTATTTCAACTAGAAACAAGGAAGCATCAGGAAGGTCTGGATCATCTTGTTCCTCTTTTGCAGTTTGAGGGATCCGTGATAGATGATCGACTAGGACATGGGAACGGCCAGGCTTAGTGACCACTTCAAAATCAAACTCTTGGAATAGGAGCAACCATCTCATCAGTCGTCCTTTAACATCTGCTTTGTTCATTAGGAAGGACAGAGCTTCATGATCCACGTAGAACTTAAAATGCGTTGACAATAGATAGTGTCGAAACTTCTCTAGTGCAAACACCGCACTCAAGCTCTGTCACTGTGTACTTCTGTTCCCTATCAGTGACCTTTTGGCTTGCATAATAAATTGGTTGATCTAATTTAGAGGGGGCCTTTTGACATAGGACAGCACCTAGCCCTTCAACTGATGCATCTGTGTGCACATGGAACTCCTTTGTCCAATCAGGAGGTTGTAAAATAGGTGCTTGGATAAGGCACTGTTTTAGGGTATTAAAGGCCTCTTCACAGTCATCAGTCCAAAGAAAATCTGCATCTTTTCTTAGGAGCTTGTGCAGAGGGGCTGTCTTGGTTGAAAAATGTGCAATAAATCTTCTGTAGTAGCCCACATGGCCAAGAAATCCTCTCAATTGCTTGAAGTTTGTTGGTGCTGTAAAGGCGGCAATCTTCTCAATCTTCGCCGGGTCTATTGCAATTCCTTGTGCAGAGACAATATGACCCAAAAGAACTCTCGAGGAGACACCAAAGACACATTTGTCGGGGTTGAGAGAAATCCCATACTCCCGGCATTTGTCAAAACATTGCTCTAGGTGTCCCCAGTGCTCTCGGATCAAACTATAGACACAAAAGTCATCAAGATACACCTCAATAAAATCAAGCAAATGATTTTGGAAGGCAACCATTATTACTCACTGAAAGGTGGCAGGAGCATTACAGAGCCCAAATGGCATCACTCTATAGGCATAGGTCCCCTATACTGTGGTGAAGGTTATTTTAGATTGGTTCTCTTCTGCAATTTGGACTTGGTTATATCCGCTGAATCCATCCAAGAGGGAATAGAGCTCATGGGCTACCACTGCGTCCAATAGTTGGTTTGCAAAAGGGATAGGGAAATGATCATTCGTCATCTTCGAATTGAGCTTTCAAAAGTCCACACATATTCGAAGTTTCTCGTTCTTCTTACGTACTACCACAATGGGTGAAACCCATTCACTGTTAGCCACGAGATAAATGAACTCTACTTCAAGAAGGGTCAATAATTCAGCCTTCACTAGAGCAGAGTAATTAGGATTCATATGCCTTTGTCTTTGCCTTACAAGTTTGGCATTAGGCTCTAGGTCAATGTGATGTTGGCATACTTTGGGATCAATCCCCTTTAGGTCTTTATATGACCAAGCAAACACGTCTAAGTTCTCCTTTAATAGGTCTCGCAGGACCACTAATTATTCTTCTGGAAGATTGAGACCCACTTTCAGGCAACGTTCAGTATCGTCAGTATCCAAGAACGTTACTTGTTTTTTACCTTCCACTTCGCGGATAAATGTCCCACGGATTGCTTCTGGATAGAGGTCTGGCTCTTTCAAGAGAGTAGTGTCCTCGTCTGATGTTCCACTAGAACGAGTGTCCTCCTTCTGAACAGATGACTCATTTATCTGTTGAGATTGCTGGAAGGGTATCAGAGCTTTGTTTGCTTCTATGTAAGTGGTGATTTCTTCTAGACTTAGGGATTCATCTTCCGAGGATGCGTCCAGGAATGTCACATAGTATGAACCTTCTAGAAGCTGAGGCTTTGATGACTCTAGCTTCTATTGGCATGGGGCATCATCATCATCTTTTCTCTGGATTGAACAGTTAGGGCGACAGGAGCCACTTGTGAACTTAATTTTTATGCTTTTAATTCATTGCTTATATAGATTCTGTATACTTTGTGGTCCATTGGCCAACCCAAATGGAACCATGGTCATTCCATCCAGCACCCTGAGATCTTTGGCCTTTGAGGTCTCTATAGGGACATCAGCAAGATCATCCGCTACTATCAGAGGAAATTCTTCATCTGCACTTTCATAACTTGCTTCATTTTTCTCCTCACCATTTTCATTCTCTTCCTCTAGAGGCTCTGTCTCTGCTTTTGTAGAGGCTCTGTAAGAGAAGAATAGATATTCTACCTCTGCATCCACTTCTGCTTCTGTCACAGCTTCTGACTCTGCTTTTGCCTCACTGTCAGAGGTGATTTTAGAAGTTAATTCTAGTTGAGGTAGGAGGTATTCTCCCATGGACAAGGATTTTGCTTCCCTTGGTAGTTGGCTTACAGTGCCCATTGTTAGGGGTTGTGCGTATGTTTTCTTAGGAAAGATCTATTTAAAAGCCTCTTCATCTCCTGATGTACCATCTATTACTTCGTTGGAGGAGTCAGTTATGACTTCAATGGATGTGGATCCATTGCCTTTTTGCGATCCATACAACTTCAACACCACTTTGTTGGGTCCTTTGCCTAGGGTTAGGGTTCCTTTGAACCAATCCGTTCTGGCTCTTGCTTCAGAAAGCCAAGGTCTTCCCAACAACAGAGGGTATGAAGTCCCAAAAGAATTTGGTTTGACCATTAGATATGTCAGCCAATAATCTCTTCGTGCAAGGGTTGTTTTTATGCATGGGAGGATGCCCAACGGTTTAATTCTACTTTGGTCTGCCAATCTGATAAGCCACTGCGTAGGTTGAATTCCTTGCAACCCTAAGTCCTTCATTGTCACATCCGTCATTATGTTTACTGATGAGCCTCCATCAATCAATGCATCTAAAATAAAGCATCCTTCAATCCATACACTAATCTTTGGGGTTCCAGGATCTAGGAAGGCGTTAGCCACATCGACTTCCTTTACAGGCTCCGGGGCCTTATTGGTCTTGGTCGTTGTTGAAGGAGCAATCCTTAGTCCACGTCTTCTTGTAAATATGCTTTTAAATCTCTTTCGGCAGCTGGGAGACAACATTAGTAACTGTCGGAATGTTAGGTTTGGTTTAAAGGTGTCTAGGTCTTTTACCAAGTCATAATCTTTGATAGGATCCACAGGTTTCTCCAGCCAGCTAGGGAATGGGGCTACACCCATTTTCATCTTTCGTTTTTCTTTTAGTAATTGCAGCATCGGCACTTCCTCTGTTTCTGGAAGTGTTTCTGTATCATCTATCTCCTGGACCTTTGGTCCTGTCTCTGGGACTGTCTCTATGACTCTCTATGGTACTATAATGCTCTGTAGTGCACTGTTCTGTCCTGTACTGCTTTGTCCCTCTGTTGGCAGGTTGAACTTCACAGTCTTGAGAGGAGAGTTATTTTTGTTCTGAATAACTAGTTCCTTCTTGGCGCGCGTGACAGCGGTAACTTCCAACTCTACCAAATTGGAGGCAGGCTCTTGTACCTTCTGTTGGCTATCAGTGGAATTGGCCTTTACAAGGGCTGGACTTGGACAGTCCTTTGCAGTGTGGCCTTCACCTTTGCATCGGCTGCATAAGGGCTTGTAGTCCACAAATCGTCTAGAGTTTGGACAATTTGGGGAGATATGTCCCTTTTCTCCACACTTATAACATTCCACTTCTGATCTCTGACTGCTAGACTTTTGGCCTCTGTAACTTTGAGAGGGAAACCTCATTGGCCTGAAATTAGGACCAAACTCCCTAGGCTTTGGTCCAATATCTTGTGTTGTCATTTTTGATTCTAGCAAATTGAATCTCGCATTTTCATCCTTCTGTCTTCATTCATGCATCTCTTTCAGAGAGCAAATATCCACTGTATGGTTCTTCCGCAAACAGTAGGAATAGAAGGCCCTAGGAATGATTGGTTTTCGGGTACATTTAGTGGCTAAATGTCCCGCTTGATGACACTTTCCGCACCATGTATTAGAGCGCATCACATCTCTTCCAGCCCCTGCAGGAGTGGACATATTGGCGGTATTCACCTTCAACATCTGTAGCTGCTCTGTAATCACATCCATAAGCTCTTTCTTGATACTTGCAATTGAGTTGGATAAGTAGTTCTTCAAATTTTCACCTCCTGAAGTGCTTGTAGTAGGGTTTTGGGAAGCTTTTGTAATTACTGCATACACTGGTTGGGTCAATTCAGAAGGTCCTCTGTTCTGGTTCTGATTTAGAGCTCCTGCTAAGACTTGGGATTGTTGATTCCAGTTGGTAGGATTCCACTATTGTTGAGTCGCCATTTGAGGAGCTGTTTGAGGTCACTGTTGTTGTGGTTAAACCATCATTTTAGGCACTGTCGTCTGTGGGGTGACCACAGTGGATTAGGTGCATTATATTGCAGCACTGTTTGCATCTAGGGATAGGGGTAGGGAACTGTCCCTGGAACTGCATTTGGGGGGTATACCATTCCTGGCATGGGAGGAGGTAAGACTCCTCTTCCTAGAGTCACTGACAACCTTGCTTCAACTTCATCATACAATCTTGCACCTTCCACTACAGCTTGCAGATTGACTGGTCTTCTCAATTCCATGAACTTGCAAACTTCTGGTTGTAGGCCTCTGAGAAACACTCCTTTTTGGATACCTTCGCCCAAATGATGGTTAGTCCATCTCTTCAGGATGGATTCCATTCACGAGACATAAGCTTCTACTCTTTCTCCAAAGGATTGACTTAGGTTCATAAACTCCTCTCCATCCGCTCTTCAAAACCTTCACGCCTGAATTTAGCGAGGAAGGCCAACTTCAGGTCGTCCCATGTGCCAAAAGTTCCTGCTGCTTGTCTCTCATACCACTGAAACGCCGCGCCCTTGAAAGTGGCGGGGAATATCGCTAACCAATGCTCAGGGGTTCTGGCATTGTTAGCTACACATGCTACCATAAATTCTGCTACATGAAGATCATGGTCTTCATTGTACTCTCCCTTAAAAACTGGCAATGGGACTACATTTGCTGGCCTGCATCAATATTTCCAGGATGAATCTGACTAGGAAGGGGACCTTGAGTTGCCATGGGGACTTCTGTAAAGAGTGCTGTTAGGGCGTCAAAGGAGGCTTTTGCTACAAGCTCGTTCTCAGCTTTGATTTTTTCCTTTTCTCTTCTCATGTACCTCTCTGGATTCGTTCTAACGATTGCCTCTTGATTGCGTCATTCATCAGGGGCTTGGCTCCAACCAGTTGGTCTGTACTCAACAGGATAGTATCAGAGAGGGCTTCATTCTCTGGGGGATTCTCTGGCCAACATCTCCTCTACTTCCTTCTTTTCAACATCTCTGAATTCGGCTTTTAAACCACTACAGAGGGGGAGATATTCTGTTTTGAAAGTATCAAAACTCATTCTTCTTAGGATCGTTGTTGTGCCATTATAATAATGCCAGTTTCTGAGGGTTTCAACAGTGTATGTTGTGAAAAACACTTTGTCTACCAACTTCCAGTGGGTTGCTAATTGGACAAACAGAAGATTGTCAGTACACCAAGCATCCCATGTATCTTGCTGTTGAGCATCCATGAACAAATTCCAACTCTTTTCCTTCTTGTTTTCGTGAACCTCTATAGACCACGACTCCTGGAGCTTCTTCACAATTTCCCACTTGATGATGTCCAGAAACTTCTCAACGAATGCCTCTTCCATGGATGGTCATTCTCTTTGTTTTTGCTATTCAGTTTGTTTCCAAACAATTTTGCCACCAAGATGCACGTTTTTGCTACTTCAATAGGAAGGGGAAACAGTCCACCGCATAGAGCATACATCATGATGTAAATATGTTTCCGCCATTGTGCGATGAACTTCTTGTGGAAAGTGGCTTTAACAATGAGAATCTCCAACTCTTCAGTGGAAGAAGGAATTTTGCAAACATCCATCGAATTGTCCTCTTCTTGGCAATGCCATTTCCTTCATTTCCAACCTCTTCTGATGCTTGTTGATGGCAAGTTTCCCCAGCTGCACACAAAAAACATGGAGCCCCAAGAGGAACACCAAGAAAAAGGGGATTCTACTGCAAGAAAATCTATCTTGTAACATCAACAAGATTTTATTTCATTCTTTTGATCATCAAAACAAAGAAAACAACAAATCTTCACGTAGAATCATAGTAGATATCTCCCACGGATTTGATAGAATCAACCATAATCTTCAACATCTTCATAGAATCCTTCAATAAAACAAAGAACATAAAAGAATACACCATTTTTGAATGGAAATCAATCACATATTATTCATCTTCAATGTCTTCATAGTTCTCTCTCTCAATCTCTCATATACGGTTACACTATTTTGATAGAATTGGCTATCTCTGTCTCTGTCTCTGTCTCTCTCTCTCTATCAATAGTACATCATCTCCTCACTACAATACTCTCATAAGAACTCTAAATAATCCTTCTTAGGTCATGGATGCACCTCCCAAGAGGTATGTCTGATGTGAAGAGGCACCAGAGCCACTACAGTGTCTCTTCACAGCTCACTATTGTCACTGTCACTCCAGTCTTCTCTTCAGTCTTCAGCAGCTACTTCTTCCATTTGTTTTAGCTCTTTTGAACTTAGATTCATCCTTTCCAAAAGTGGTGCGCAGATCGGACGCAGGTAGCTCACGTGGTGAATTGCCAAAGGTCCCCAAGAACAAAGTACTCTACTTTTTAGCACAAAAACCAATGTAAAAGCAAGCACGATATGAGACAAGAGACAAATTGGGTTCAATCTCCCCCATGCCTTGTGTGAGCGCTTCACAAAGCATGTATTTAATGTATATTTTCAATCTTTATGCTCAAAAATAGCCCAATTACAAAAATATGACAAGCTTTTAGCTTTTGAGTTTGCTTTCTACCAAAAATAGGAAAATAAAGCTAATGGACGGTGCCCATAGTGTCTGGCACGCCCGATCTCAATGTCCAAATAAAAATAACATATCCAAGCGCATAAGCGCATACAAAATAATAATAAATAATCGATGTCTCTATAGACATAATCAAAATATAGGCGTGGCGCCTATCAAAATATAGTCCAAAGATCGAAAACCCGCTAGACTCCAATGCTTTCCTCCGCCACTGCTGCTATCTCTACACATCAACTGAAGCATTCACAATCGTTAGTAAAATAACACAATTAAACCGACAAAAGTGAATACCTAGCAGTCTTCAGCTACATAAATAAATCAACTGGTTAGAAATAAATCCTAACCTTAATTTATTACGAGTGCGCACTCTAAACTCATAAACGTTTATTAATTTAATATGCATTTTGCGGAATCACCCGCTATGGAATCACCCATGTACACACTAAATTAATGAAACGCCCGAAAAGGACAGGCATCCCCATCAACTTCTCGCACAAAGAATCCTCTTTGCGTATGAGCCCCGATCATCTAAGTTTACGTAATCCACCGTAAAACCTCACGGAATCCACCGTGGAATATGCCTCCTGGCATCATACCCCCGGGGTGGGATAGCAATTGACCTCAATTGCTATTAGCTCAATGTGGAGCTAACAGAGTGGGGAAAGCATTTAGGTCTCTAGCGTGCATCCATTGTCCTTCTTCTACAGGATGGTTCTTAAATTTCACGAGATATCTAGAGTACCTTCGGCCAGTTCTAGTGGTCATGTAATCAGTGTCTATGATGGCTTTTGGTTCAAGGATTTCAGTCTCTTCTTCTAGTAAAGGTGGGTTTTCATAGACAGGGTGGATAGGTAATTGTCCTCTAAATGGTCTCAATAAACTAATATGAAATGTATTATGAATTTTCCAATGAGATGGCAATTCTAACTTGAATGCATTGTCATTAATCTTATGAATGATTCTAAATGGTCCGTAGAATCTAGGGGCTAGTTTGACAACTGGATGTCTATCTACACTTTGTAGTCTACGCTTTTCTATTCTAAGCCAAACATAATCATCAACTTTGAAATTCATGGCTTGTCTTTTCTTGTTGGCTTGTTTGGTATATGATTGTTGGGCTTTAGCAATCATATCCTTGACCTCATCAAAAATAGTGTTATGCATAACAGCAATATCATCGGCACTTTGTATTCTATTAGACAAAGATGCAACAGGTGTAGATAATCTATGTCCATAAATAACTTCAAAAGGTGCTTTGTTTGTAGATGTGTGCGGTGTATTATTGTAAGCAAACTGTAATAAATGCAAATGAGTATCCCATGTCTGAGGTTGAGAGATAGTGTATGCACGTAAAAGATCTAAAATAGTGCTATTTGTGGCTTGTGTTTGTCCATTTGTTTCTGGATGAAATGCAGATGAAAAATCAATCTTTGTGCCTAGATTTGCAAACAGTGTAATCCAGAAATTATTACAAAATCTAGAATCTCTATCTGAAATAATCACTTTCGGCAATCCATGGTTAGTAAAAATAGTTTTCAAAAATAACTGTGCTGCTTGTGATGCTGTTAAAGTTTTCTTACATGCAATGAAATATGCTTGCTTACTAAATCTATCTACAATTGTCCAAATCATGTCATGGTTAGATTTAGTATTTGGTAAGCCAGTAATGAAATCCATAGATATATGTTCCCAAGGTTTAGATGGAATAGATAAAGGCATTAATAACCCATACTGTTTACCATGATGTCTTTTTATTCTTTGACAAATCAGACATTCAGAAACAAAATTAGACACATCTGCATCCATATGCGGCCAATAAAAATCTTCAGTTAACATGCGTAATGTAGAAATGATACCTCTATGACCTTGATATGGGGACAATGAATTTCATTTAAAACAAAAGATCGGAATGGAATAGTAACACACAGTCTCTTTTCAAAGAACATGAATCCATCATTATATGACAATGAATCAACAGGAATGAAATTATTTTGAACTAATTTTTGCCAATCAGAATGAAAAGTAATATCTTGGTGATATGTGTCTTTCATAGCAATCAAAGAATCAAAAGATATGATAGAAATGTTATGAATTGTAGGTCTTCTACTTAATGCATCAGCAACTACATTTTCTTTTCCAGGTTGGTATTGAATGATAGGATGGAAACTTTGAATGAATGAAGCCCATTTGATATGGCGGTCAGAAATTTGGGGTTGGCTAAGTAGATGTCTAATGCTTTGCTGGTCGGTCTTTATCATGAATTCTGAACCCATTAAATAATGCTTCCATTGTTTTAATGCTTGTACAACTGCTAAGAGTTCCTTGTCATAGGTGGAATATTTGAGCTCAGAGGGTTTCAGCTTAGAACTAGAATATGCTATTGGATGGTTGTCTTGCATTAGCACGGCTCCTATTCCTGATCCGCTAGCATCGGTCACAACTAAAAAGAATGGTCTATTAAAGTCAGGCAATTGTAGGACAGGGGCATTGGTCAATGCACGTTTAAGTAAATCAAAGGATTTCTGCTGGTTTTCAGTCCATTGATAAACAATACATTTCTTAAGAAGTTTGGTCAGTGGTAAAGCAAGTAATGAGAAATTACGTACAAACTTCCTATAGAAACTAGCAAGACCAAGGAATGAGCGTAATTCATGTACATTTTTAGGAATAGGCCAATGCAATATTGCGTCAATTTTCTTAGGATCAACTTTTATTCCTTCTTCTGATACAATATGACCTAGATATTCTATTTCTGTCTTAAAGAATTCACTCTTGTCAGGATTTGCAAACAATTGATTTTCTTTCAGTAATTGAAAAACTAATGATAAATGCTCATAATGCTCTTTTTCACTTTGACTGAACACTAAAATATCATCAAAGAAAACAATCACACAATACTGATATTTTAGAAAAATACGGTTCATCATTCTACTGAAAGTGGCAGGTGCATTAGTTAATCCGAATGGCATAACTAAGAATTCGTAATGGCCAAACTGTGTCCTGAATGCAGTCTTAAATATGTCGGATCTATCTAACCTCACCTGATGATATCCAGATTTAAGGTCAATTTTACTAAATATAGAAGATCCTTGCAGTTTGTCCATAAGGTCGTCAACTCTAGGTATAGGATACCTATTCTTTACAGTGATCTTGTTTAATGCTCGGTAGTCAATACACATCCGATAAGTATTAATTTTTTTCTTGACTAAGAGCACAGGTGCACCGAATGGGGAACTGCTAGGTCGAATTAAACCTCTATTTAGTAATTCTTCTACTTGACTCTGGATTTCTTTTTGCTCTATTTGATTGTGCCTATATGGGGCTTTGCAAGGTGGTTGTGTGCCAGGTATTAGGTCAATCTTATGGTCTTCTGGACGTGATGGAGGTAAACCTGGTGGTAGGTCTTCTGCAAAACAATCCTTAAAATATGCAAGAAATTCCTTATGCCTAGGGTGCAGATGATGTTCCTTTGCATGCAATTCATTCACCCAAATGAGATATGATTTAGTATTCTTGCGTAGTGCACGTTTTGCTTGAGTATGCGAAAGCAGTGGAAACATATGAGATGCATGCATACCAAATAATGTAATAGATTTTCCTTGAAGATTTATATTCATTGTGTGTGTGGAATAATCTATATTGGGATTATGTTGGTGTCTCCATGGCATTCCTAGAATAATGTCGCTAGATTGTAATGGGACAACTAAGAAATTTCTTCTTTCAATATATGGACCAATTTGAATTTCTAGATCTTGAACTTCTTGTGTGCCATTGTACCTAGTGCCTAAAAATGCAGCTTTTATGCGATAATGCGTAGGTACTGTATGCAATTTCAATTCCTTTACCAATTTTGCTGAAATAAAATCATGCGTACTACCGTCATCATGCAATATAATTCTTTCTTTTCCATGCACCATACATTCCATAGTCAACAATGAATGTAAAGTAGGCATACCTGGTAGAGTGTCGGAAGTAGTAGTAGGATCATCTTCTTCTTCAGTGAAATCTGGCATATCCTCATGCTCATCTTCGTCCATAGCTCCAAGGTAGTTGATATGTGCTGATGGCTTCTTTGAATGACAATTTGCTGCGAGATGGCCTGGCTGGTGACACTTGTAGCATACGATAGGCTTGGCTTTGGTCACATTATTTGCAATGGCTGGGAGTCTGGGCATATTTGGATTTGCTTGTTGGATAGGCTTAGGATTTGGATTGACAGTGGATGGTAATGCAGGTGGTTTAGGCCAATTCTTGCGGAAAGATGGTGATGAGAAACGACCTGGATTAAACCTTCTGAAATTTGAATTGAATTGTTTAGATCCATAATTACCATTTGCTTGGAATGGCTGTGGTCGTCGATCTCTTCCACGTAACTTATCTTCAGTGTCGTGAGCTAAGGAGATGGCATCTTCAAGGGTAGCAGGCTTGAACATATTCACCTCAGCGTAGTAATGTCCAAGAAGTCCAGACATGTACTTCCGCTTATGTGTCGTCTCTGGTACGTCTTCAAGCATGCGTAACTGTAGGAGTGCATTCCAAAAACGCTCTGTATACTGTGGAATAGGCTCACGGTCGCGTTGTTGAAGTAAATCCCATTGCTTGATAGCCTTCTCATGAAATTGTGGTGGAAGGAAATTTTGCATGAACTTCTTCTTGAAATCTTCCCATGTAGCAGGACATTCTATACTCTTGCGGACGACAGTCCACCAAAGTGATGCTCTATCTATCAGATGATTAGTAACACACTTGATTTTATCTTTCTCAGGATAAGTTTCCTCATGGAAATAGTCATCAAATTGGCTAATGAATGATAAAACAGTCTTTCCTTCTCTTATGCCATTGAAAGTGCGAAACTTGAAACTTCGTTTACTTATCTTGGATTCCTTGCGAATGGTTTGTGCTTCAAGAGTGGCGTCGATGGTACGGCGAATCAGATCTTCAGCTTGAGGTTCTTCTTTGTCAGTGGACGCTCCTTGTAGCTTTGTCAATTGAGCTTGCAAGGCTTGCCTAGCTCTTCGCTCTTCGTCCAATTGTAACATGATAAGATCCAGCTTTTGCTCCATGGTAGGCTCGGGTAGGTCGTCTTCAGCCATAGGATCATCCATATGTGGGGTAGTCATCCTGTAAAACTCAACAAACCTTTCTCACTCAAAATCAGTTAGCGGGATGAGAGTAGCTCAAATTTGGGGTTACAAGGCTATGTATTTTTGGGTATTTTCTTCTTCAATTTTCAGAAATTCTGAAATATTTCTGTCTCCGTTTGCTGAAAGTACTTCAACGAACTTGCAGATAGGTAGAACAGCTTGCTGCGAACAACTTTCTAGTTCAGAGTTTTTGCAAACGAACAAGTCTTCTATGAGTTTCAAGCGTTAGTCAGTTCTGATTTAGTCTGACTTGCAAAGTTGCAGACTTAACAGACTTGCAGGGTTGTTGACTTGCTGGACTTAGCCGATTTGCAGGACTTGCAGTACTTGATTCCAAGTGACTTGCTGAACTTGACTTCTGTAGTGCGAGACCCGGAGTTTACAGACTTATTTGCCTTCACTGACTTGCAGAGTTTGAAGTAACTTAAGCTTAATGTATTAAGCTTAAACTTAATAAGCTTGAATAAGGAAGAAGTATGGCAGCACGTCGTGAATTCGTGGAGGGGGGGGGCCGTTTTGACTGCGCGCGATTTTCGGGGGCTCTCTTGTTGATCGATTTGATGATTAGAAGCTTTTTAAGCTTCTCAAGCTTTGTATTAAGATTTTAAACTAAGCTTTTTTTGAAGAAATAGATATGGCTTCTTACTGGTTTATCACGACTTGTTCATGGAGATGAGGGAGTGGTCCTCCGCCGACAGAGAGTGGTCCTTCGCAATCTGACAGTGGAAATAGGGGTTCTTGATCGCCAGAAGTCTGCCTGTATCGACGATTCGCGACGAGATTGACTGTAGAGGCCGTTTGTTCCTGGAGCTCCGCCTTCGCTCGAGATTGGTAGCGATTGGAAGCCCTTGATCTCTGCTCCGCTCTGATACCACTGGTGCGCAGATCGGACGCAGGTAGCTCACGTGGTGAATTGCCAAAGGTCCCCAAGAACAAAGTACTCTACTTTTTAGCACAAAAACCAATGTAAAAGCAAGCACGACATGAGACAAGAGACAAATTGGGTTCAATCTCCCCCATGCCTTGTGTGAGCGCTTCACAAAGCATGTATTTAATGTATATTTCCAATCTTTATGCTCAAAAATAGCCCAATTACAAAAATATGACAAGCTTTTAGCTTTTGAGTTTGCTTTCTACCAAAAATAGGAAAATAAAGCTAATGGACGGTGCCCATAGTGTCTGGCACGCCCGATCTCAATGTCCAAATAAAAATAACATATCCAAGCGCATAAGCGCATACAAAATAATAATAAATAATCGATGTCTCTATAGACATAATCAAAATATAGGCGTGGCGCCTATCAAAATATAGTCCAAAGATCGAAAACCCGCTAGACTCCAATGCTTTCCTCCGCCACTGCTGCTATCTCTACACATCAACTGAAGCATTCACAATCGTTAGTAAAATAACACAATTAAACCGACAAAAGTGAATACCTAGCAGTCTTCAGCTACATAAATAAATCAACTGGTTAGAAATAAATCCTAACCTTAATTTATTACGAGTGCGCACTCTAAACTCATAAACGTTTATTAATTTAATATGCATTTTGCAGAATCACCCGCTATGGAATCACCCATGTACACACTAAATTAATGAAACGCCCGAAAATGACAAGCGTCCCCATCAACTTCTCGCACAAAGAATCCTCTTTGCGTATGAGCCCCGGTCATCTAAGTTTACGGAATCCACCGTAAAACCTCACGGAATCCACCGTGGAATATGCCTCCTGGCATCAAAAAGTTAGAAAAATTTCCAAATGTCACACATACTTTCTACAAAACACTTACAGAAGGTCTACATAACAGTACAGTACAATACTAGAGTAGATACAGAACAATTACAGAGCAGAAGACAGAGCAGAGACATAGGCTCTACAGAAGGTTTACAGAGGGTTATAGAAGGTCATCAGAACCTCATAACTCATACTAAAACCATTCCAAACTATCAAAAACTATTCAATAAGCTTTCAAAATATTTCAAACTTCATCAATCATCAATTCATACTTCATACAAAAGAAAATCAGAACAAAACAGAAGCTATACAGAAGGTATACAAAACCAATCAAAACCTCAACAGAACCTATAAGAACATCATAGAGCTTAATATCTCTACTGAAAATCATCATGAACTTCCAAAACATGATCAATATTATCCAAAACACTCTCAAACACTTCCATTAACAACCATACATCACTCTAAATCCATCAAAAATCAATCATTCAGTCCTAAAAAACAACAAAAATCAGTCAAAAATTCAATCTTTTTTTACTCTCAACAATTCCTTAACTTATTCCCACATTTGGGGCACCAAAAATCTCTTGAAATAAGCTCGAAGGTCTTATTAACTCCAAAGTGTCGTGCTGCTGGGGTGTTGTGGTGTTATTGGAGTACTTGGAGTATTGACTTTCTTAGAGGGATCTAAAGTATATCCTTATAGTATAACAATCCATTAGTTTCTTGAAACTCACAAGCTTCATTTCCCTTTCCCTCTTGAATTTTTCTCTTGACATTGTTGGCCAAATCATCGTGCGATAGGGCTTCATGGATTAACTAGATCAAGGTAGGGTCATCTTGGTGACAATTGGAGATGGCTGCTGGCTGGAGGTGCTCTAGCTTGAGTAGTATTGCTCATTGTTGATCAAAAACTTCTTCTCCCTTCTTAGATGCCAGGTAGAATCTTCTTAATAAAGCATCTGATTGGCATTGTTGACATATTGGGCAATAGGTGACAACAAAGTCAAACCTAGATAAGAAGTTACTCCAATGAGATTGTCTTCAATTGAGGATGTGGGTTGTCATAAAGTATTCTAGATTTTGGTGATCTGTATAGACTAAAACTTTATGGGCCCCATCCTCTAGATGATGAGGCCAAGTATCAAAGGCATCTACAATGCCCAGGAGTTCTTTGTCATGGATCTCATGGTTTATCTCTAAGAGGAGAATATTCTTGAGTGGTATGCCGCTTGATGCGTATGAACATCATCTCCATGTTGGGATAAGATGACTCCTAAGGCATAGTTTGATGCATGGGTCTCCAAGAAAAATGGCTCAGTAGGATCTGGGTGTTGGGGCAGTGGTGAAAGTGGTCATCAGGGTCTAAAAGGCCTTCTTGGCTTTTGGAGCCCATAAGAACATTGAGTTTCCTGTAACTCTTGTGAGTGGCGTGACTATCTTTGAGTAATCCTTGATAAATATCCTATACAAGTTAGCAAAACCAAGGAAGCATTGGACATCGTAGACATATGTGGGTATCTATCAATCAAGAATAGATTCGATCTTCTTGGGGTCCATGAAGATTCCTTACTCAAAGACATTATACCCCAGGAATTCCACTTCTGTCTAATGGAAGAAACACTTCTCAAGTTTTATATATAGTCCTTTTTCTTTGAGCTTTTCTAAAACTAATTTTACATGGTGCTCATGCTCATTTGGATCATTTGGGAATATCAAGATATCATCCAAGTATATTACTACAAATTCATCTAGATGCTCTTGGAAGATATCATTCATCATATGTTGGAACACCATAGGAGTGTTGGTGAGACTGAATGTCATAACAACACACTCAAAGAAGTGACTATACCTTGTGCGAAAGGCGGTCTTCCATTCGTTTCCTTCTTTGATCAGTACAAGATTGTAAGCCCCTTGTAGGTCAATCTTTGTGAAGATCTTGTCTTTTCCAAGTTGTTCCAAGAGCTCTAGTATCAAAGACAAAGGGTATCGATTCTTGCATGTTATCTTGTTGAGTCCTTGATAACCCACATACATTCAAAGTAACCCGCTTTTCTTCTTCATGAACAAAATTGGGCCTCCAACAGGAGGCTTTGAATTGAGTGCGTAATGAACACCTTGGCTGAGTTCTCATCAATGTTCTTGCCTACTTCAACTAGTTCATAATGGGATTGCTTGTGGATGGGTCCAAAAGATGGTTGAGCCCCCTCATTGAGTTCTATAGCACAATCATATGGTCGGTGTTCAAGCAAGAGATCTGCATTCATTTTTTCAAAGACCTTGGAATTCTTGATATTGGCTCAGTAGCTTGATTGACTCATCCTTACTAGATTCTTGAGCTCATATATGATATATCATGTAGGTTGGTTCGTGCCTTCTTATGTGTGTAAAGGCTTTGGCTCCTAGATATATCGACTTTTCTTGATTTTCACGATGTATAATCTTTTACTTAACCCAATCGACTTTTGGGTTGTGTTTCTTTAGCCAAGGCATCCCAAAGATGATTAGATTTGTGGGATTGGATATGACATTAAAGCTAAGAGCTACCATGAGTGGTCGGGTTTCCTTGGTAATATCTCCAGATGCTAGAGGTCTTCCATCCACAACTTCAACTGGTGTAGGATTGGTCCTTTGGAGCACTGGAATCACGTATCTATTCACAAAGCTATCATCAATGAAGCATGCGAAGGCTTCGGAGTTGAGCAGGGCTTAGAGGGAAATGTACTTTCTTGGCTGGATCATCTAGACTATGACAAGGAAAGTTTGCATGGGTGTGGCTAGGATCAATAGACCCTTTCTTATATCAAGGTCTAGTTGTATGGTCTCCTTTACAATGAGACATCCTCATTTTCTTGGTCGAGAATGGCTGCAGCAACCCTTCTAGTTCTTGCCGCTCTTATTTAGGCAATTTAGAGGGATGCATTTAGGGGTTTTACAATGTACACATAGATCATTTTCTCTTCATCTTTGCTTTTCTTGTGGGGTCAAGGGGGATTGGAATTTGATATTATCTATTTGCATCAGTTCGGGCTTGGTTTTTTCTTTGATTGGGTCTCTGATTTTGGCTAGGTTCCATTAGTGACACCTTAATTCTTCAAGCTTTTCTTGCTTCCTCTCAAACAATCTATTATCACACTGGATGGCTTGCATGATATAATCGTTGAGTGTTTTTGTCTCAAGCATAGTGAGCATGAGGTCCTTGATATCATCTCAAAGACCCCATCTAAAGTGGGTGATAAAATACTCCTCATGCCAAGTGAGCTCACATATTAATTACCTAAATTCAAATGCACAAGTAAAGGTAGTGCGATTATCTTGTCGTAGCCTTTGAGGTTTTGTTCATGCTACTTGACCAGTGTTTGCATCTCCAAATGTGAAAGTGAGCTCACAAAGAAATGCCTCATAGTTATGAAGTATTGGCATATTCTTTTCCAAGATTGGGGCAAGCCATGATAAAGCTTGGCCACAAAGCAAAGTCCCAGGGAATCCACCTTGGAAGCATTTGGATATCTATCTCGTATCGTGCGAATATAGAGCTTTACTTGTTGCAAGAATCCCCTAAACTTTGAATGGGCATTGTTGAACTACTCTAGCATGTTGATCTTGGGTCCTCTCTTGTTGGGGGTTGATAAACACTCGAAATCATTTGATCACTTCCTCTATTGTTCTGCAAGTCTCAGATCTGGTCTTACATATCTTGAAGTGCCTGGGGCCTAGATGCATAGGGTATTGTATTTGAAGTTGCACTCGTCGCTCATTCACGTCTTGAATTTGTTGTTGGAAGTTTTGAAGGGAGCCATGATTCTTTCAAGGGTCGCCTCCATGGTGCTTAGTAGGGGCTTTAAAGTAGTCTTGCCAAATTGTTATGGGAGCACTAGACTACACTCGAGAGACTAGACTAGATGCAGTATTTGTTACAAGAATTCTAATTTCAAGATAATCCTACGTAGGGGCACAAGGTACAATGATAACTTAACAAGATACAAAAAATCCCACAAGTTGGGATCATAGGTATAGACAATTGGACTCGATATGATATGAATGATCCTACAACCGTGGACAGTAGGTATGGATATAAGATATTAGAATTAGAAGATCTTCCTCAACAGGGATGAACAAGATACAAGAAAATATCTCATACTATGAGATTATAAGGTGACATGACAACATGAGTATAATGGAATACAAGACAAGACTAGTTACCATGACTAAACAAGAACTAGAATTGGAACTCAAAGTTACTTACTTGGAGGTTGAGACTCCTTGACCTTCCAAGGCTGGCATTGGCAAAATTGAGGAGCTCGATGGCAAGCTCCTCCTTTTATAGGTGTTGGAGGGTGGCTAAAGATCTTCTAAATGTTCCATGATGACATCATCAATGATGCATGCAATGACATAACATATATTCTAGAAGGTTATATGAGGACATGGCAAGGATAGGTTTATGTGGTTGCCTTGGGGATGTCTTATTAAGGATGAATTTGCATGGGGCGTGGATTCATATGGCATGAGCAATAATAATCCATACACTTAATCATGGCATGTCCGTGACACCCCAACTCACATTGCAAATGCTATGGCAGGGCGAGTGGCTATCATGAAATACATCAAATTGCCAATGGATACATAAGGGAACATGGCCACCTTGGCCTTCTACTCATCTAGCTGGGGACAATCTACTTAAGAGACCTTAACATGGGGAGGTAAAGGAAGCCAATATGCTTTAACTTCTTGCATATGAAAGTGCTCAAGGACTTTCTATATGTACTCCTTTTGTGATAAGTAAATGAGTCCCCTGAAAGGGATGCAGGAGACGTGGGAGAGAAGAGTACACACAATGTAGGTGATGTTAACAATTGTTATGATAGCCTTATTGCACTTTCATATATATATGAATAAAGAATATGGGCGGTCACTGTACATGGGCAGGCCCAAGAAGGGCCTTTTACCCCAACAACCTCCCACTAAAAGGCCAATGGGCCACGGAGTGAAAAAAACAAAACAAAACAAAAGAGACAAGGTGAGGAATCATGACATCTCACCCAAGGCCCAATCGAAAAGCGATTAGTGCAATAAGTGTCAGGAATCTCCGAGTCCAAGACATCCAGGAGGCAAGTGATCCCGCAGCTCCATACAATGGAGCAATCCAGCACAACTTATGAGTGCAAGGCTATATATCATCATCATCAAAGTAGCGCATAGCATCAGTGTGGTGCATACAAGATAGCAGAGAGTATCCAAACTCTCTAGAGTCAATCATCAAAAGAGGGCCAGCATCCCGCGGACACAAGTCAAACGGGGTCTCAAGACAATATGTGGCCTCAACAAAGCGGAAGACTGACATACGACTATAGAATTAGTCATAAAGTGCATTGAACGTGCATCAAGAGGCCTGAGAGGTGTCTGCATCTCATAAAAGATAGCATGACGGCTGCGTAGAACCTGTTGGGCACCTAAATCCCAAAACCTGTAAGCCGTAAAGTCACCATCTCCATAACCAAGGAGTATGCATCTGTGTGACATAGGCTCATGTGGCATACTGACAGATGCCTGTTAACCAAACATCCTCAAGTGATCATAGGAGGGTCTCATGCCACTCCATGCCTCATGCGGAGTGATAACATCCAAAGAGAAACACAATGTCTGATTAACCAAGTAGACTACTGTCATAAGGGCCTTAGCCCTAAAGCCATAAGACAACCTAGCTGTGGTAAGCATAGAAGCAACCTTTTCCTGTAAAGTCAGGCACATGCCATGAGCAATCCCATAATACCATGGGCATAAGAAATCAATGCCATATTGCTGACAAGGGATCTGTAAGTTGGGAGAGATAGCATGACTCCCATAATCCATCTGCAAGTATCTAGGCCTGCTACTAGCAGAATCCATAAACCTGTCAAGCATATTAATAGCATCCTCAATCCGTACCAAAGGGTAAGCCCAAACACGGTGGGTATCATGATCCATGAAGGCCACAAAATACGACTCTCCACCAAGTGACTGGGAAGGCATAGGTCCATATACTGCAACATGGACTAGATCTAGAGGAGCATGCCTCACACGATTGCCATAAGCCAAAGAAGCTCTGCACGGACCATGAGTACAATGAGGGCAAGTAGCATGGGGAAGAGCAAACAATAAGCCCATATCACATAAAGTATCCATCTCAGTGTGTTGTACATGGCCTAGGCGACAATATCATAACAATGCATGTGGTATCTGCGTAACTGCAACCATAGAATCTCCCACATGAGAGACATGCACTACATAATCACTGCCATATCTAGTACCTCTAGCCAATACCAAGCAACCATGATGGATTTTCCATGAAGTATCCCCAAGAGAGACATATATCTTTCACCATGCAAGTGACTGACAGAGATCAGGCTCTTACTGAGCATAGGTATATGCAAGACATCATGGAGCATAAGAGAAGACCCATTTGGCAAAGGCAAGTGTATATCCCCTGTACCAATAACATGACAATCTTGCTCAAGGCCCAAAGAAATACATCTGTCAACCTCCCTGTAAGAAGAGAACCAAGCTCTATGCAGAGTAACATGACAAGATGCCATACTGTCTAAAAGCCAATCAAAGGTATAGGCCATATCATTGAGCAAGTAATCTGTAGGGTAACACGATGCCAGGAGTCTAGGTTCAGCTACATCATCATGGGTAACTACATGCACCTTACCACCATCAACACTGGTCTCACCTACTGTATCACTGACTTTGCTCTGATGTCTAGTGTGGCACAATCTTTTCTGCTATCTAATCCACTTGAAACATTTACACTTCACATGCCCCATCTTTCCACAATGAAAGCAAATAGAACCTGTAGAAGAGGACAACTGCTCTGTAATAGCATGAGTAGGGCTATCCAATACATCCAAGGAGCTCAAAGAATCAGGGGAACTCTCATCAGAGAGAACAGGCTCATCAAGAGGACTGTCTATATGACTAGAAGAGCTAGATTTCGTCATAGCATACTACAAAGGGGACTTATCCAAACCAGAAGGGGAGAACACAAAGGCATCAACCACGGATGCAAAAGCTCCCACACGGACAAGCCTAGCAGACAAAAGCATGACATATCCACATAACCAAGAAATATACATTTCATTGATTTAAGATCCACCTTATTGCATTTGTTCTTAGAAACATGGCAAAAAACCTCACACCCAAAGATACACAAATGAGCATATGACTCAAGTTTTCTAGACCATACCTCCTCTGCAATGTGACAATCAAAAGTAGTGCATGGGGATTTGTTTACCAAGTGTATGGTAGTAGCACCTGCCTCAATCCAAAAATGTTGTGGTAAGCCTCCTGGCTAAGCATACTATGGGCTCTCTACAAAATTATCCTATTCATGCACTCTGTAACACCATTCTAGGGTGAAGTGTAAGGGGTAGTCAACTAATGCTTAATACCCCACTCATTGCAAAACTGCTTAAATACTTTAGAGACATATTTACCCCCATTATCTAACCATTGGCATTTTAGGCTATACTAAGGTTGGTTCTCAACAAGAGCAACCCAACGCTAAAAGGTAGCCAATACATCCATTTTTTGCTTTATGGGATATGCCTAGATCTTATGCACATAATCATAAATGTAAGTCACAAAACACTTCACACCTAGACCTTATGACTAACAGGGCATAAGACCACATACGTTAGAATGAACAATAGCTAGAGGCTCACCCATGTACATAATGTTAGAATTTTTATGAGAATTGTGTGTCTGCCAACCATAAAGACAATGATCACATGAATCAAAACATTTGTCTAAGGGACGTAAGATATTGCAAACGAGAAAGCATTTTAAGGATATGTGACCAAGGTGACAATGCCATAAATATATATGTGGTATGTCAACCATAACTAATAAAACATGGTCAATAGATCTAGATATAAGCAAGGGATAGAGGCTTTCAGCCTTGGCACCTCAAGCAAACACAAGATTCCGACGGGTGATTGTCCGCGCAAAATTACCAAAAGATACATGATATCCTTTATCATCTAACTATCTCGTAAAGAATAGGCTTTTGTTCAAAGGCAGAACATGGTGTACATCATGCAAAACAAAAGTGTTGCTTGAAGGAAACTATAGTCAAACATCACCAATGCCAAGTCATTTCCTAGTCTCATAAAACTTATCATGCTGCAATAGGAATGAAACCAATCCTTATGTGGGGTAACATGGAAAAAAGTCCTCGAATCAAGCAGCCAATGCAAATAAATATTGAACAAGGCACCATCCAATTGACTAGCATAAAGAGAAGCAGTTGTTAAGATGTAATCATCATTAGACTTAGGCTCCAAGGCATTTATCTCCTCAATTTTTATGCTAGACTTACTAGGAATAATGTCGCAATCATCAGACTTATCTTGTACTTTCCCGTTGCCTTTCTCCTTATGCTTATCATTGTGCATCTTATGGCACTGTGGCCTAATATGACCTTGCTTTCCAGATTAATGATATGTAAAAGAAACCTTACAACCACAAGACTTACTACTAGACTGCCCATGAGATTGAGACCTCTGTGAGTCTCTACAATGATGGTCATTACCACTCTTACCATCATAATGATATAAGAAGTACATGCTACATCCACATTCTTTTTGTTTATCTCCTTTGTGAGTAAGATACCCTCAACATCTTGGACTTTCAAACCATCCTCAAGCATATTAGCACACATGGCAGTACGGAAAGTGTCCCATGACTCAAGAAGTGCCATGAGTAAAAACAAGGGAGAGAGATTATCCTTAATGCTTGTGAAGTCAACTAGCTAAAATTAGAATGCAATTCATTCAAAGCATGGACACACTAGTCCCTTTCTTCATGCAAATGTCCATGAGTTGTTTCAACGAGTACATCTATGTAGTACTTTGCTTGTCGTAAAGATTGCAAATCTTTTCCATAACTACCAAGCATTATCCTTAGGTGCACAACATTAAAATAAACTTGTTTTGACAATGACAATATAAGAGTGGATTTAGATAGCTCATCAAACTCATCCCAAGTATCCTTATCAATGGCTTCAGCCTTTACACTCTTGGGTTTCAAAGGCCTAGCCTACTTCTTTTAAACCAATACTTGCCATATCTATGTCTTCCAATAGGTAAAATTTGTGCCATCAACCTTCTCAATATTGAAAATAACACTATCATTATAAGAACCAGTCATAATGACAATATACCAATGTAAAATCTAAGAGAATGAGCTACTGTAAATGATTGCAAATCAGCCCCCAAAACTCAACCAAAACAAGGGCAAAATAGGAGTGAATACCAATGTATAGAGCTACCCACCAATTGTAAGGAATAGATAGCCAAAGTATAATGTTTACTCTCTAAGACAATGCTGAAAACTATAATTAGAGAAATGTTGAAATAAAAACAACAATACATGTCAATCCAAATGTGGGCAAACAATGAATAAAGAAAGCGCCCATCACCAAGGATATCTAAATAACAATTGGGATACAAAGCAATTGTATGAAGAATCCAAAGCTCTACTGCCAACAACAAACAACTCCCACCAAAGCAAATCCAAAAATCAAATGAGCAATATAAGCTCCCATTGAAGCAAACCTATAATGTCATTGAGTAAAGTAATTGAAGCATAAAGCCAAAGCTGCAAAGCATCCAATGTAGCTCAAATCAGAGAGGTAAATCCATTGATAATCATATCTATGTCTAAGATTCAATTCTAAAGATCAATGCATGTCAATGGTATACCCAAATAGTATCAAGCCTCAATATGCATAAAGTTACTATTAATAGCTTGCTATCCAAACTCTTATTATAGTAATCAAATTCTACAAAATCGAGCTAATAAGCTCTAACCAATCCAAGTAGCATCCCAAAGTATAATCATGACAACTACACACCAAAATAGCATCATCGAGGCATTAAACATGCATAATGGAGCTCACTATTTGATATCCAAACCAGAACTATTCTGTGTGGAACAAAGAACTAACAAATAAAAGAATTTAATTTTATGAGTTCTCAACTCTACATCTCTTGTTGCATTCTTTGTTTCTAGCTGTAGAATGCCTGAATTTGATATCGTATACAAAAGTTATGGGCAAAATACGAAAGTGCTATCAAGTTGCCATAACTGTCCACGACTTTTGCGACATGCTTTGTATCCACTCAAAATGGATATAATGGCTACTCCTTAGTGCAATAAGCACTCAATAAGGCTCAAATAATCCCTCAAAGTTTCTTTGACAAGGCGGGAGCAAGCTAGAATAAGCTAGGAAAAGGGGAGACTCAATGCATACCTCGGGAGGAAGAAACAATGGCTGCCATGAAACCTTGAGCTAAAGCTTTGAATCCAAGCTAAAGCAAAGGATGAAGAAGCTTCTTGAATAGTTGGCTCTGATACTGGTTGAAAGGTAGAGCCTGAGTGGAAGCACACAAGCAGAAGCAATAGCTATCACAGAGAGAGAGAGAGAGAGAGAGAGAGAGAGAGAGAGAGAGAGAGAGAGAGAGAGAGAGAGAGAGAGAGAGAGAGAGAGAGAGAGAGAGAGAGAGAGAGTGTGTGTGTGTGTGTGTGTGTGTGTGTGTGGGGGGGGGGGGGTGTGTGTGTGTATGTGGGAACTCCAATAGTCACAATGTGTGACCAACCTTCCCTTATTCAATATTCATTGAAAGAATAAAGAATAAGGTGATACTGATAGGTGCCCATCACTTGTAGTATATAGGTGTGTGGTCACGATGTGTGAAGTAAATACATGGCAGCATAGACATATGTGGCTTTACCCCCAACATAGTGGTGAGTAGCTTGTTAGCCCAATTGGGGCTCCTCCATTGCTTGCTACAATTGCCCCATTTCTAAATTTATCCTTGGAAATCACAACCCATGATTAGGTAGACCCCAACCTCTTGAACATGCCAAATGCCAACCTTTGGGCTTTAAAGAGGAGTAATTCTACACCTAGTCTACCCACTACTTTTTGGCAATATTACTAGATTCCCAAGATGGTTCCCATCATGTCACAAGAAATCCCTTATCACATTCCCCAACTTTTTCCATTGGGTTCTGGGGAACGTACAAACAATGCCCACTAAGGATGCTGCGGCTTAAAGCATTTCATCTAAGGCCATCAATCTAGGTGCAAAGCTAAAGGGCATTGCATTTAGTTTTTTAATATTATCTTTTAACCATGAATTAAATAAGTTGAATTTCACTTTTGCAAAGGTCCTTAGCATTAATGGACAATCAAGATATTTGAAAACCATAGACCACATAATCTCCTTAAAGCCATTGGGAGCCAAGGAGAAGGATCATTGCATCCTAAGTAGAGCAACTTGATTTTGGCCTTACTAATGACTAAACCTAAGATTGGAGAAAATTGGTTGTACATATCGAGGAGAGTATCTAGGTTATCTTCTTCAACTTCAACACATTTGAATTATCATCGATGAATATTTATGTGTGTAACTCTAAACCTACTTCAAAGGGAAGGCCCAATATATCTCCTTTCTATATCTTGTAATCAATCATCTTTGATAATGGGTCAATTATAACAAAAAAAAGCAACCACCCATCCTCCTACACTAGTTTACAAATTCATAGAGGCTCTACACATAAATATCATTGCCTTGTATAATTCCGTTGGTAGGTCGTTTGACCTTAGGGTATTTTCTCCTTATCTTGTTTACACTTGACAATGGGGACCACTATTCTTTCAAGAGTTTCAAATCTAGTCTGGCTCAAACTATCTCTTACATACTCGACTTGTAATCAAGCTCAAAAACATCTATGCCTCTCCTCTCACTCCTATGAAAGCAAGAAGTAGAGAAAGCTCAAATCTAGTATGGCTCAAATTACCTCTTACATACTCGACTTGTAATCAAGCTCAAAAACATCTATGCCTCTCCTCTCACTCCTATGAAAGCAAGAAGTAGAGAAAGCTCACATTGGATATCATAGATGTGGGTATCAACAAGTCAACAATAGTCTCGATCTTCTTGGGGTCCATGAAGGTTTCTATCTGGGAGATATTATACCCCAATAATTCCACTTCTATTCGATGGAAGAAACACTTCTCAAGTTTTGTATATGGTCCTTTTTTTTTGAGCTTTTCGAAAACTAATTTTACATGGTGCTCATGCTCCTTTGAATCTTTTGAGAATATCAAGATATCATTGTTAACCCCAAGTCGAGATGGCGGAAAAAAGAAGGAAAAAGCAGCAAAAAACAGGGAAAAAGAGCAAAGACATGCAGGCGACCTCCAAAACTAAGCCGGGGCAAAAAGTGCAATTTTAAATGAAGGGCGCCTCAAAAAAACTCGGAAAACTCTTGTAAAAGAGCGCCAGGCTCCCTCCTGTGCCAATTGTAAAATACTAGAGGGGTGTAGGCTAGAGGCATAAGGCTAGAAGAGGGAAATGGAAAAAAAGACCTTGCCACAAGGGCCGGTCATGTAAAAAAGGGATGGGTGTCCATGGGATTTTAGGGTTTGTATATATAAAGTTCAAAAAGTGAATGAGAGCTCATTCTTTTGGTATGTGGCAACAAGAGTCTTCTTCTTCTTCTCTTCTCCTCATCTTCTTGCTTGTGTGTGCTCTTGAGAGAGGGAGTGTGAGAGTGTGAGGAAGTGAGTGTGTGAGAGTGAGGGATCAAGAGGGTGAAGCTCTTCACCATCTTCTCTTCTCTTCTTCTCTTCTCTTCTCTTTTTTTGCGCGCGCAGCTATGGAGGATGGAGCTTGGAGATGGAGGAGGCTTGAGGATGCTTGAGCTCGCATTTAGGATCATGGAGCTACCGAGGTGTGTGAGAGAGGAGGCAACTCGCATCGGCATCAAGGTAGACTCACTACACTCATAGGATCGACGATGCGTCAGCTAGGTGAGAGATAGCCATTAGGGCTCACTTGAAACGCTTGAAGCAATAAGTGGTCCGTGGGTCTTGGCGGTTGAGTGAAGGCTCCCACATTTTGGTTCGGCTGGGACCAACGGATTCAAGCTTGAGCACTTGCGCGCCTCATATCGAGCATCGAAGTAAGGGATTTGTCCCCAAAACGGAGCTTGAGATAGGTAGGAAGTTGGGGTGTCTTTGATCTTCAATACAAGTAAGTATTTTGGTATATTTTGTTTGTTTAATGATTGGGAAACATAGAGAAATTGTTTCAGTTTTTTGCTTTCGATTCTTGTTGCATTTAGAGTAGGTTAGGATTAGGAAATCGCACCGGAGAAGGGTAGGGTTTACTGTTGCAAAGCAGGGCAAAACATGGCAAAAATCGTGCAAAACTTGGCAAAAAGCTCGCTTGTGATGCCTAAGATCGGCAAGTGAGTGATTGGGGGCATCAACACCATACCCAGAAAGGGGCATAAGAGCCAAGAGGCCAAGGTAGAGCTCATTTGTGACCATTTCAGTGAGAGAGAGAGAGAGAGAGAGAGAGAGAGAGAGAGAGAGAGAGAGAAAGAGCTATCGCCCGATTCGATCCTATCGCACCATCGACGAGCCTACCGCTCTATTCAAGTATATGAACGAATCCCTTCCTCTACCCCCCTAGATAGGATCTGGAGGTTTGTGCTTGATATGATTGAGTAAATCACAAGAAACGACCGAAATCAAACTCTCATTGTCGACGTTGCGCCGCGTTCGGCCTGTTCGAACGATCACTTTTGGGTCGAGTCCCAGAATCGGCCCTCAGCCCTCTTTCACTCGGCCCAATCGACCCGAAACCCTAATCGGCCCTCGGCATAGACCCACTCGGCCCGTCCAAAGTTGACCATTTGGACCATCGACCAATTCGGCCCTTGACCCAAGTGCCTCGGCCTATCTGAGTGGCCTCGTTAGAATTGACCCACTTGACCCATCCGAGCCAACCTGTCCGAGTGACTTCGTTCAAGTCCGCGCCTCATCCCGTTCAAGTCTACCCTGTTCGAGTCCCAAATTTGGTCCTCGGCCCGTCCGAGTGACCCACTCGGACCCTGCAATTCGGACCAGCTGGGTCGAGTGAAATTTTTTATCAAATTCTTAAAAATTTGACATGACCCAGCTAGAGCTCAGCAGGCAAACTGTCTAAAGTCCTTCTGACGCTCAGAAGTCGATTCTGGCACTTGGAATAGATGGAATCATAGGGAGCGGCCGCTTGGCAGCTTGAAGTAGGCAGCAGCAAGACCTAGAGACCTAGACGCAAAGGGCTGAGCAGTTAAAACCTGATTGGCCAAGAACAAATGAGGCAATATACTAGAAAGACCCTGATCCCTGTCAAGGCGGCTAGAAAATTGACCAACAAGCCTATCAAGCCCGAAACAAAGCGAGAGTGCATAAGACGCTTCAAGGTTGTTTGCTGCACTCACCTTGAATTTCCGCACTTGAATGCACTTAAAGAAATTGAAAGTCTAGTTGAGCACAAGTGCACTAGAAGCGACATGCACACTGAGTGATCATAAATTGAGGAGTGTATTCAATAATTGAAGGAACTCACCCATATAAACCACTCAAGGAACCCACCAGTAGGAGAGGATCCAAGACGTAGACAAACCATCAACGCGCGAAGTAGGACCAAGCAGGTGGCATCGACGACGTGGATCTGTCAAATCCACTCAACCTGATCAACAGCTTGGAGGAGCACAACAACACGACTATGGCAGAAGAAGGCTCAGACCATAGGTCTAATGAGGAACTCGACTTAAACGTCTTCTCGGAGGCTATCCAGTAGCTGGTCAACAGCTACAATGCACTCGCTCGGTACGAGCACCGCAACAGGACGACAGACGCTATCATCACAGACCTAGAAGAAGAGAGGAAACTAGCCCGCAAGGCTTTGCAAAGCATAGTCGAATACAATAGGGACCAGCAGGCTAGGAGACAAAGGCAAAGCACAGAGTTGCATGAGGTACAATGAGTGCTGAACTTGGCAGGAAGAAACCGAACAAATCACGAGAGAGCCCTAAAAGGAGATTTGATGTTGAGCGAACTTCTCATGAAGCGGCTGCTAGATAACACGACAACATAGCAAAGTGCTGCGGCACTAGCGACATCTCTGCTCGTAGGATTAGGAGCGAACCAAGGCTCAAAGAGCCAGTCTAAAATCCCTATCATTGCCAAGCAACTCGACAAATACCAACCCCACGATGATCCATACAGCTTTGTAGAGTAGTTTGAACAAGTCTGCGAAGCCAATGGCCTCAACGACCTGACTCAATGCTCTCAACCGTTCGGGCTCTGTTTAGGTGCCAAGGGAAGGACTTGGTATACAAGCCTAGATGCCGTAGAACGAGCCGACTTCAATGGCCTCAAGGATCTCTTCATTAAGAGATTTGCCGAGCCTGGATACTCTGACAATCTACTAGTACACTTGATGAACGTCAAGTAGAAAGAGAAGGAGGACATTCACGACTACGTAACCCATGTGAGGAGTCTCTTCAAGAGAATCCCTATGGGCGAGCGACTGAATGAAAGAGCAGTTTCGACTGTATTCATCAGCGGAATTCGAGATGAGGAGTTATATAAGGCTTTGGCAGGCAATTCGAGCTTGCAGCGAGACACGCTAGCTAGAGTGTTTGAGGAAGCCATCAGAGTCGATGATCAGCTGAAGGAGCGGATCTCCAGGAGTGTGAACCTAGAAGAGACCAACTCGCAAAGCTCAGAGAGAGCATTAGCCTCTAGTGAGCGATTGGTCCCATCATCCCAAGATAAGGGGAAGGCCATTGAGACGAACCAAGACTTGGCTGATGTAAAGATGGAGTTAGCCAGGTTGCAAGACATGTTGAGATGACCAACGCGCCCACACGTCCAATGCATGTACTGTGGCAGAAACCACTTACCAGCCCAGTGTCAAGACCCTAGGTCAAGACCTTGTGCTAACTGCGGTAGGTTCGGTCATGACGTCGCGCATTGTAGATTACCAAGAAGACTTCCGTATTCGCAACCCTACGGCCAGCCCTACCTAGCGAATAGGCCGTAGCCATTCTTTAGAAGGGGAGCCCCATTAGCCCTTCTTACGCCTAACGACATTAAGCCAGCTGTTCCTAGGACGGACATAAACCCTACTGGCATACCCAAACCGCCTGATCCTTACGTGACCCATCCACTGAGCGATGCTCCAGTCCACTACGTGGAAGAACCAAATGAGGAAGAAACTTACATATGCCCTTACATCTCACAAGACGATGAGGGCAACATTGTCCTCATGGATTATCGCCCCGTGCCGGTGATGGCATTAGGGAGAGAACGAGGTAGAGGTCTAGGAGGGCAGACGCAGGAGCCAATCACCTGCTGGACTTGTGGTCACCCAGGTCATGTCTCATCATGCTGCCCTGAAAGGGAGCAGCAAAATAAAGACAAGATTGACCAAAGGTGTGCTGAGTGTGGAATCACCCATCTCTTCGTTGATTGCCCAAGGTGAAAGCCGTCTTCTAGCTCAGCCAACGTACCATTTGTCCCATTGGGGCTGTTTGGAGTCGAGAACCTCAATGGGGAGGCGACACCTATTCCGTTACGGGTCATGACACGTGCCTAGACAAAGCAGGTCAGCATATCACTGCCTGGACCTAGCAACCTTAACGCAGCTTCAATAGGAAAGAAAAGTCTCAGGCAGAAGAAGAAGAGGTCCGAAGCTAAAATCGCATTAAAAACAGAGAGTGCTACAACTCTGCCTGCTGGAAAGAAGGTCTCTGACGCAGAGGCAAAGACTTCAGCCCCTAAGATGGACAAAAAGGGAAGTGCTAAGGTAGGGGAATACCAACATCCGAAGTGACAGTTAGAGGCCATAGAAAAAGTGAACGAATGGGTGAAGAAGGCTCAAGAGCATCTAAAAGACATTGAGCCCATCATAGAGGATGAAATCGATGACCTCTCCAGCATAAGCACGCCTCCTCAACCAAAGTCAGGAGAAGCAACTGCACCACAAGCAGTGCCGCCAAGGCCAAGCCTTGGTGCTACAGGGCCGCGGTTCAGTTACGGCCACTGGTCAGGACGATCCAGGTTAGGAGAGAGATGAGCACCCAATGACCTCTTGAGCACGTTGGTAACTACCCCTATAATACTTAGCCTGGGAGATCTGCTTAGGTAGCACCCCACCCTATGGCAAGATCTTAAGTAGTGGGTTGAAGGGTCATGAGAGCATGTCACGGCAGACCCTCATGACCATGATGCACAGATGCAAATACCGAGTTTGACGCTGCGCTCTATGCCTAAATCCTTACACATCAATGCCTTTTGGGAAGGTTCCGAGATGCATGCGATCTTACCGGTTTTAGCCCTAGGCGATACAACGAGAAAGGGAATCGTGGACATGGGAGCTGGGGTTAGTGTGCTTAGCCATGCGGTGCTTCAAACTTGGGGAAACCCGCCTATTAAAACTGCTAGGTTTAATGTCACATTAGCAAAATGTATGAGAGTCAAGCCATTCGGGGTGCTTAAGAATTGGCCGGTGAAGATCGCAGGTGTCCAATTCTCTGCGGACTTTATAGTCATGAAGGGAGTGGATTACGATATCCTATTAGGCCGATCCTAGATATTCAACGCTAGAGTCATTGAAGATTGGGGTAACGGCTTGATCTTCCTTGGCAATAGAACGGACGTTGTGAGAATAGAGATGGACACTTGGGAGACCTCACCGGTCGACTTAGATGCCATCTTTGCTATGCTTAAGGGTAACACCCAAGTTAAGAAGTCCTATGGGCCCCTGACCAAGTATATCCCATGCCCAGAGGACGAGCGGGATTGGATGCACATTCTCGCTACAATCGACCTGCCGTTCTCTGATCACGAGGCGTATGAGCAGGCCATCAAAACAATTAGCAAGCCTAACGACACACCCTCCGCACCAGTCTGCATGATGGCAAGAACCCTTCGGGGGAAACCTAAACCTGTCAACTTCCAAGTCCCAACCAACAAAAGGAAACTCTAGGAGATACTGGAATACTTAACAGACAAGCTAGCTGGCAATCCAGCTGCCAACTTCAAACCACTCCAGGATATCCTAGGTGAATCCAAGTGGCAATAGACCAGAGTGCATGACTTAAACCTCATGTATAACTGGGCCCTAGTTCCTAACCAATGACAAGAGATATACCAAGTCCTAGAAGACGACGAGCACTCTGACAAAGAGGACTCTAATGACGAATACGAAGACTGCCAATCCTTCAATGACAAAAGTAAGGGTGAGGTAGACACTGTGGAGTACGACAGTGAAGGGCAAGAAATAGAGCAAATACGAGCAAACTCCAAGCCGCAGAAAAAGAGTATCTTCACGATAGAGCGGGGAGTCATGAGCATGGAATGTGATCATGCCTGGTTGGAACACGTAGGGGCCATAGATCTTGAGCAAGCAGGCTTAGCGCAGCCAGGAACGACATCAGTACTTAGGATAAAGTCACCGTCCAAACTGCGCCCATTAGGGGAGACCACCTCTTCTAGCGACGGCGGGGAATTCAACTCTGAGTCGGTTGGATAGTGATCCAGAAATCCCTAGGCTGCCAGACGCACCAAGGGGGATCTACTCGTCCACCTGAGGCATAGACGATTAAGGCAGAAAAAGGCAAAACAACCCAAGGATACACAAATAGAAGAACAACAAAAACCGTAGGATCTCCCTAAATGATTTACAAAATTCACAAAAGCGGATAGGGTACTAGTTCTATTAGGTGCCAAGCGTCAAGGGCAAACGAGTGAACCAATTGAGGGACCAGCCAAGGTCAAGGAGATGAACCTAGCCTAGGAAGGGGAAACACCCCAACCAGTATTCATTGCCGATGACTTGATTGAGGAAGAAGAAACGAGTCTTGTCGCTCTCTTGTGAGAGTACATAGATGTGCTCGCCTGGTCCTTAGAAGAGCTTAAGGAGGTAGATCCGAGTGTCGTGACTCACAACATACCCATGATGCCAGATGCAACGCCAGTCAAGCAACGACCGTACCCTATGAATCCAAAACACGCTCATGCTGTCAAAGAGGAGATTGATAAGATGATGAGAGCGGGATTCATTTACGAAATTGAACACACAGACTGGGTGTCACCCATAGTCATCGTGATGAAGAAGAATGGAAAAATCCGAGTGTGCGTCAATTACAAGAAGGTGAACGCTGCTACTAAGAGGGACAACTATCCATTGCCGTACACCGAGCATATGCTTGAGAGAGTGGCAGGCAAGGAAGCCTACAGTTTTCTGGACGGCTTCTCAGGGTACAACCAGGTGCAAGTGCATCCTGCGGTGGACAGGCACAAGACTGCCTTCACCACTGAGTGGGGCGTCTTTGCTTACATAGTCATGCCCTTCGGGTTGACGAATGCCCCAGCCACCTTCCAACGCCTCATGTGCACCATCTTTAAAGACATGCTTCGCAAGGAGTTGGAAGTCTTTGTCGACGACCTCTGTGTTCACTCGACCTGGATTGAACACTTAGACAAACTCCACGCAATCTTTGAGCGGTGTCGCTTATATCGTCTCTCCTTGAACCCCTTAAAGTGCCAGTTTTGGGTAAAGCATGGGTGCATCTTAGGGCACGTGGTGTCGAAGAACGGCATTGCCATTGACTTTTCGAAAGTCAGGGTTATTGTCGACCTTCCACCCCCAATCAACTATAAGGGAGTTCAATGCTTCCTAGGCCATACGGGGTACTATCGACGGTTTGTACTGAACTATGCATTGATCATGATACCCTTGTACAAGCTATTGATCATCTTCGAATCGACCGAGGCATGCCAACGAGCATATGAAGAGTTGAAAAAGGCTCTAACCATAGCACCAATTCTATGAGCCCCAGATTGGACCATTACTTTCCACGTGCATATCGATGCTTCCAAGTTTGCCATGGGGGCAGTGTTGTGCCAACCTGGCGAACACAACTTAGACTATCTAGTGAGCTTTGCTAGCAGACAACTCACTGAGATGGAAATGAACTTCTTGATGACAGAAAGAGAAGGGTTAGCCATGGTGTTTGCTGTGAAGAAATTCTGGCACTATCTATTGGCCACACCTTTTACCTTTTTTGTGGACCATCAAGCCCTGCTCTATCTAGTAAACAAACCTTGCGCTACAGGATGCATAGCTCGGTGGCTCCTTCTGCTCTTGGAATTCGACTTCTTTGTGGTTGTACGAAAATGAAAACAACACTACATGGCTGACCATATGTCGCGCATTCCCACGGGAGAGGCCACTAGACAAGGCATTGTTGACGAATTACCTGACGCCCTTCTCTTTAACCTGTTCAGCGAGAGAGATTTATTCAAGGCTGATCTAACGCCATATTGGGCGGATGATATAGTCCAAGTGCTTGAACACGGACTACCTGATCGACCGATAGAAAAATCCCGACTTAGGCAATTAATCCTTAAGATCTAGCCCTATCAGCTGATTGCAAGCCAACTCTACAGGTTGGGGCAAGACGGATTGCTGTGCAGATGCTTATGCAAACATGGGATGCACGACGTGCTCTCGGAGGCACATGGCAGCATTGCTGGAGGGCAATCTCAACTGTGGTGGCCCATGCTTTTTCGCGATGTAGCCCGATTTGTCAAGCATTGTGACGAGTGCCAACGGACAAAGCTCTCGATTCGCAAGGATCAGATGGACTCGACCCCTGTTATCGCACGACAACCCTTCGAAAAATGGGGAATTGACTTCATAGGACCCATCAATCCTGCGGCCTAGTATTCACAGGACAAATACATCATTGTGGCCACGGACTACCTCACGAAATGGGCAGAGGCAAGAGCGACATGAAAAAAGGATGCTAGGACAACTGCCAAGTTCTTATGGGAGCAGGTGATCTCACGATTCGGCTACCCCATCGAATTGGTCAGTGATCAAGGTACGCACTTCATAATGAAGTGATAGCGCATCTCCTGTCCACTTTTCTCATCATCCATCGCAAATCCTTGCCATACTACCCTCAGGCAAACGGCAAGGTAGAATCCATGAATAAGATTCTTATCAATGTCCTGACCAAGGTGGTCTCGGCCTCACACAGCGATTGGGACAACAAGTTGATGGCAGCTTTGTGGGCGTACTGCACAGCTTATAAAACTGTTGTCGATCAAACCCCCTTTAGGCTGACCTATGGAACTGAAGCAGTTCTACCATTAGAATTCTTCGTTCCTAGCCTGAGAATAGCACTTCAAGAATGATGGGAAGGGAAGGAGGCATGGACACAACACTTGGTCGAACTTGAGCGCCTCTCAGAGACTCGCCTTCTAGCCACCCATGCGCTTATATGTGAGAAGGCCCGATGCAAGGCTTGGTTTGACAAGCATGTCAAGCAGCGTGACTTTGAACATGGCGACTTAGTGCTCCTCTACTCAGTTAAGGGGCATAAGCAGAAAATGAAATTTAGAGGTCTTGGACCTTTCAAGGTTCGTGCGATAAGCTGCACAGGCAATGTCGAGCTCGAGACCTTAGATGGTGAGGGCATAGGCTTCTTCAATGGCAGTCGTGTCAAGAAGTACTACCCTCCCACCCATCCTTTACACGAGCCCCCAATGTTAGAACCGTTGTCAAGATACGAGTGGCCACAATTATGGAGATTGATAATGAGGATGAGGAAGCCTTAGAGCCCGCATACCTCTATATCACGGTCATTGCAAAACAAACATGCGCTTTCAATGCCTTGATCGACGAGGGAGAAAACTTCAATGTCTTAACCCACGATCATTGGACTCAACTTGGCAGACCACCACTTCAACCCACTAATGCGAAATTAAGCCCATGTGGGGCCCATTCCTACGCACTTCTCGGCAAGTGCAGAGCCGCTGTTTCTATCGAGTCTGAGACTGTTCCAATTGTTTTTTACGTGTTGCCAAAGGATAAACACACAGGCATGGAGTTGCTGATGGGGCGAACTTTCAAAAAGCAGACTCACTGCAATGTTGATTATGAGTTGTAGCGCATCCACCTCACAATAGGCAACGTTCACATTGTCACAGCCTTTAGCAAGGGTTGCGCGACCTCATCATTGTCCGCAATGCCACCGGTAGAAATATCCATAACTAACTCCAAGGGGGGGGGGATAGTGTGCGATCGCCACCACCCAGATTTCATAAATCATAGTCCGCAACGGTAAAACCTAAAGCCCAACAGCCTAGATCTCAATGGCAGCCTAAGTAGTCACAACGGCCGCCTAGGAATCGCCGCTCTTATCCTCATAAAACCAAAAGTGCTAAATCTAAGAGGCCAGGACGCAATCACAACAAGCGCCGCATGATCAAGCAAAGATGGGTCCCTAAAACCCTCTTGCATGCGCAAGGCTACTACATGGGCAACACCTAGCTGTGGATCCCTAAGGCCTACACGGCCAAAGGCACTACTCATACGCTGCCCTCAAGCTTGATCAACCCAAGTCCCATAAACCATCCAAACCATTCACCGCAACGCCCTTCAAAAACACAGCCATCTGACTCATCCACACCTAAACCTAAGAAAGTCACACAAGCCTATCGGCCCAAACAACAGACTTCATCACATGAGTCATCACCCGACCAAGTCAACCTGACTCCCCAAATCCACCTTGAATGCAGCAGCCCATCCGTTGGGGCTGCTCCTAATCCACCCATAATCCAAGTAGCTCAACCACAGACTCAAGCACACACCCAACTGCAACTCATCATTGCCACCAGCGCTAGTTCTAGCAAACCACGATCACCTGTCAGCCTTACGCCCTCCTATGAACACAAATCCTTTTTAGTGCTAGCCGCCGACCTCGCTGAGGACACCTGGGATGACATGGTGGAATGCATTAAATGACTAGACACCACCTTCATGTCGTTAGCACTAAGCTATGACCGCTTGGACTTAGGATTATTGGAGGAACCCTTTGCAACTGAAGTTCAAACCATGCCCTACTCCTGGGAAACCTTTGAATTCGCCTTCGCAAACGCTTCTCGCTCCACTGCTGAATTGCTCAACAGCGAGATCTCTAGGGAGCAAGCCATCAAGCAACGCCTCATCATGTCATACGATCAATGAACTACTTCTACTATCACTGATCAAGAAATCGCAGTGTTATCAAAGCTCGCTGACACTGACTCCCCATTCTTGAAGCATCGGTACACTCTTAGGTTGCAATGGGAAGTCGAAGGGTGCCGTATAATGACCAACGCTGAGCAGCGCTGCGCTATCAAGACAGTGGAATACGGCCCCACATATGTCGCGCCAACCTCGTATCGAGTGTTAACCACTCTTCGGGGCTGCCCCATGGAAGAACACATCAAAGGACAACCCTACCTCGACCGCTTGTTGACTGAGGAAGAGTTACACATTGCTAGCCGTGTCAACTCTGGTGACTTCCTAACAGATATTCTCACATACATCATGCAAGTGGGGATTCAACCCTCTGATTTGGACCGTGATGCTCACTTAGAGTACAACCCCTAGTTCTATGATTGACTCCTTCACAAGTAACTCCTACGCCACCATGCCAAACGCCCTTGCCCTTCTGACCCTAAATCCTAGGAAGGATTCTTCTCAAGCTGGAAGGGGAGGGGGTGAGTGAGGTGAATCAAATCAGGCCAACCAAATCAAAATTAGTGAAACACATAAACATATATTATGAAAAACGGGCAAAAAGTCAAAGGCTGAAAATGAAAATCTACAATGGTTCTTAATGAATTCATTCAAAAAGCATAGAGTTTCTCTTTTTCAGCAATCAGCAAATTACTATGTGGAAAGCACTAATGGAAATTTTGGTTTATGACAGGAACGAAAAATGTTGCAACAAGACTGGGCCCACCGGCTTCCATTCACGGAAGAGGAGAGAGCGCAGTACAGCATCACCTTGGAGAGCTGCGCCTACAACCAATTAAAATTCCGAACTATTCATAATATAGAAGGATTAGTGGCCAAGGAAGAGGCATCTAGGAGAGTCGTTGAAAGCTGCAACCTCAACAAGTACCTAGAAAGATTCGCACAAGAACCCGACCACACAAGCTGTGTGGAATTCGTCAGGTCTTATGACCCCGACAACGAATGCGGCATCGTCACAATAGGAAGGGAACAAAATGCCAAGCAAGTATTGGTTCACTTAACCCCGGCCTTGGTGGAAAGGGCGCTGGGACTAGAACCAAAAATGGAAAAGAAGCAGAAGAGAGATGTGTACGCCATGCTGGGGATGAGAAAGGAGGACGTGTTGACAAACGACTACATCAGCATCCAAGATATCGCCAATGCAGAGATCAGACTGCAGGCAAAATTGATACATGCTCTCTTCTCCAGCCAGTGCTACAACACATTGATGCATCGAATCAGTGTGCCGGTACTGGAGAATGTGGCGGTCCATACCTTGCATGAAGTCGATTGGAATGGCTACGTGCGCAAAACCATCGACCAGGCAACTAGAGCGCTAGCCTTAGGAAGCATGCATGCAGGAGAAGAATCCCCAGCGTCTAAGGCCGCAGAAAGAAAGAAGGCCTCCTCCAAAGCCTCGTTCATTGCCTATGGGAGCATCTTAACAGCACTCATCCAGGAGGCCGTGAAAGAGACGCAGGATGTAGAAGAGGGGGAAGTGAAAACACCTGACAGGTCACCCCCTCATCAACACCAGGAGAGGTCCAGTGAGGACTGAGACCGAGGAAGAAGGGGAAGAACAGAAAAGTAAAAAGTAGGTCAAGGAAACCAAGAAGAAGACATCACATAAGAAAAAGAAACATGATGAAGGCCGTAGGAAGGAGAAGGAAGACTTGGAAAAATAAAAAAGGCAACCCCTCAGGGAGGCTGAGGAGAGAGAAAGGAAGAGGAAGCAGGAAGAAAAAGAAACAACAGAGCAAGTCAAGCAGGCTAAAAAGGCGTCAAAGTAAGAGGCTGAAAGGAGAAGAAGAGAAGAGCAGGAAGAAAAAGAGAAACTAGAGGAAGAATACAAAAAGGCCGAAAAGGAAAGAAAAAGAAGAGTTGCAGAGGAGGAAGAGCAATTAAGAAGAAAGGAAGAGGAGGAATTGGCCGAGGCCACACGCCAGTCCATCGAGTAGCAATGCAAGGCAGATGATCCGTAAGCCTGGAACCAGCCGAGGGAAGAAGGGCCTAGCTCTAGCACGCAAGCACCAGAAGCCGCGCCACTCGCAGTCCTGGAAGGAAAGGGCAAAGCACCCCTCCATCCTATCCCCACCCTCATGGCACCCTCCACTGAACCCACTATGCTCACCCCTAGCATCCCCACTAGCTTGAAAGTTTCCAACATGGTGGCATGGATCCAATACTTCATCAGTAAAGAAATGGCCCAAGGGAAGAGCACGGAAACCATGACCACGGGGCCAAAAAGGCCAGTCGTAGATGCATAATCGAGGATGACTAGAAGCGTCCGTGTGTGGAGGCCTCAAGCACCCCCACCCATGCAACAATGATGCCAGCAGCTAGTTACGATGAATACGTCGTTGAGCTGCTCTCCCAATTGGAGAGGGTGAAGGAGGAAAAAAGAGTGGCGGTGGCTGAGTTGGTGGCAGAGAAAGAGTCAGTGGCGGCCTTCCAACTGGAGAAAACCCACATCATAGCCATGCAACAACGTCAAATATTTAAACTCAAATATTGAAAGCAAAAGAGGACATGGAAAGAAAGCTACAAACAACGGCTTGAGGACGAGAATCAAGAACTTGTGCAAATGTAGCGGGAATACAAGCTCCTCTTGATGCAACATAAGGAACTGGAGGCAAAAATCGCCACCATTGAGCAAATGATGGAGGACCTAAACGCCAAAGAAGAGGAGAGAAGAACAAGAGAGGGAGCAACAACGAAAAAGGATCGAGTCCATGACCGATCAACTACACCTCGGAAGGAAAGAGCACGAGAACATGAGCCAAGAACTCAGAGCCCAGGAGAGCAGAAGCTCGTAACCCTAGCACAAAAGCAGGGGGAGAGCATGGAAGGAATGAGCAAAAGGGCCGAGGAATGGGCCACGCAGAACGAGAGACGGGTGAAGGCACTGTGCGGTGCCTCGCCTTGGTGGAGAAAGAAAAAATCTTCGCAGAAAGCAAAGCGGACGCCGCCCAGATAGCCTTCACTGGCCAGCAATAGACCTTTCTCAACACACTACTGGACACAACCCGGTTGGAGGGAAAGGAGTCGTTGGAGGTGGTGCAGAAGAAACTGAGCATCGCACGCAGAGCCCTGCATGCGGGGCTGGAGATGCCACCCCAACCTGCGAAGGTTAGACTGGGCTTAGAAGAAGAACGCAAGTACTTGCTATTGGCCGGCCTAACTCCCTTGGAGGCAGATGCACTCGGCTTTGAGGAAGGGGCGCAGCTAGATGACCGGCAGGGGGAGGACACTGACATTGAATTCGTCATAAGAAGAACCAGCGAAGAAATAATCCCACAACCCCCCTCGCCGCACGATCAGGAACAACAACAAATCGACCCGCCCGTGGAAAAACAAACCACACTCAAGGAGCGATGGAGAAAATTAGTGGAAGAAGCCAGAAGGCAACTGCAAGCCAAGCCAGTCGTGCGGCCATTCGCGTCCCTCCCACCATGCCCCGATGACCTCCCAACGCAATTCCACATGGAGCTGGTGATCTGGGAATGGCAGGAAATCGAAAAGGACCCTTTTTCTTTCAGTTTCCTCATGCCTAACAGTCTGAGAAGGGTCCTGCCAATTAAAGTAATGGAGGAGGTGATCGTGGCTGGAAGTCGACTGGGCCAAAAATGGCTGGAAGACAGGGCAAAGACCCCCACTCTGTGGGGCACAGAGGAAGCAGAGTTTTGGCAAGACAAAGTGTTCGAGGTGCCACACATTGTAAGGGGTTACAACTGCCAACCTCTCTGGAGAAGGCGAATATGCGATATTAACATGCTCACCTGGATGGCATTTTGCAACATCCTACCCTACGAGAGGAAGGACCCCACATTCATGGCATATCCTCGTAGGGTAGGCGTGGATTTTGTTGCCACTCTCCATGGGCGGCATGACTTCCCCATCATCTACAACTCCAACTCCATCTCCTTCGAGAATGCCCTCCTTTTTGATTTAGGAAGCCTAAGTGACTCCATGACGTGCTTTCTCGTAGACTTCTCCTCCTGTCCAGATCCCGCCTTCATAACTACATGTAAATTACCTTAGGCTTCTTAAGCTATTACTCAAGCAAGATCCGACACCGCATGAGAATGGCTTGCCCCCCCTCTTTTTTGATCCCAATGCTATTGATAGATGTGCTATGGCACGCTTAATGATGAGGGCTAGCCTACTCCCCTCCTTTTGCCTAGCTCTCCTAGAGGACATGAGTGACATCCATTTTACTAGGTGTAATCACCCCTTCCTCTCCACCACCTCTCTCCACGTCCGCATGAACCTGAAAGGGTACATGCAAAGCCACCAATTTTTGTGCAAATCCATCCGCCCTCCTTCCCCCCCTCATTCAGATGAAGAGGATTAGGCCTGGTTGTCATTCATTCCACTACTGCAAAAAAAAAAAGTGGAGAAAACAACAACAATAAAAACACTGACTGGACAACATCACCCACTTGTGCAGAAGCACTTACTACCACAAAAAGCACGATCACTGCACCTAGGGGTTCTTAAGTTAGGCGTGTCCGGTGGCTTCAGTTGGCCAGCTCCACTCCCAACCGCCTAGCCCTTTTGCTCCCCCACTTCACGCTTAGGGCGTATCAAGGGCAGGACATACCTAGGATGCCTATGGTTAGACCTGTCACCCTAAGCCACTTACACCGCACCCCCCGTGGCACAAATGGGCTCCTCAAGTGTGGGACATCACCCAAGCTCGCCTGCGGTTAGACCCACCTCCCCATTCCACTGGCACGAGCACAATGCACTAACACGATGAGGTAAGCACTCCCCTTAGGAACAGCACCGCACCTTCTCCTTCCAAACATCAGAGAGCAACAAACCATCGACTTCGGAGGCCCCGTCAACCATGCAATACCCGTTTGGCTCCTCCGACAAAAATTTCACAGCTTCTACAAGCACCTAAGTCTCCAAGTGGCCCTCACCATTGCACCACTTGGCCAATTGCCTGCCAACCTACAACAACATAGAAGTGCCATGGGACTAGCACCCGTCTAGGAGGGGGTAATGTTAACCCCAAGTCGAGATGGCGGAAAAAGGAAGGAAAAAGCAGAAAAAAACAGGGAAAAAGAGCAAAGACACATAGGCGACCTCCAAAACTAAGCCGGGGCAAAAAGCGCAATTTTAAATGAAGGGCGCCTCAAAAAAACTCGGAAAACTCTTGTAAAAGAGCGCCAGGCTCCCTCTTGTGCCAATTGTAAAATACTAGACGGGTGTAGGCTAGAGGCATAAGGCTAGAAGAGGAAAATGGGAAAAAAGGCCTTGCCACAAGGGCTGGTCATGTAAAAAAGGGATGGGTGCCCATGCGATTTTGGGGTTTGTATATATAAAGTTCAAAAAGTGAATGAGAGCTCATTCTTTTGGTGTGTGGCAACAAGAGTCTTCTTCTTCTTCTCTTCTCCTCATCTTCTTGCTTGTGTGTGCTCTTGAGAGAGGGAGTGTGAGAGTGTGAGAGTGAGGGATCAAGAGGATGAAGCTCTTCACCATCTTCTCTTCTCTTCTACTCTTCTCTTCTCTTTTCTTGCGCGCGCGGCTATGGGGGATGGAGCTTGGAGATGGAGGAGGCTTGAGGATGCTTGAGCTCGCATCTAGGATCGTGGAGTTACCGGGGTGTGTGAGAGAGGAGGCAACTCTCATCGGCATCAAGGTAGGCTCACTACACTCATAGGATCGACAGCGCATTGGCTAGGTGAGAGATAGCCTTTAGGGCTCGCTTGAAACACTTGAAGCAATAAGCAGTCCGTGGGTCTTGGCAGTTGAGCGAAGGCTCCCACAATCATCCAAGTATATTCCTACAAATTCATCTAGATGCTCTTGGAAGATATCATTCATCGTATGTTGGAACACTATAGAAGCATTGGTGAGACCGAATGGCATCACAACATACTCGAAGTGACTATACCTTGTGCGGAAGGTTGTCTTCCATTCATCTCCTTCTTTGATCAGTACAAGATTGTAATCCCCTCGTAGGTCAATCTTTGTGAAGATCTTGGCTTTTCCAAGGCATTCCAAGAGCTCTTGCATCAATGACAAAAGGTATCGATTCTTGATTGTTATCTTGTTGAGTCCTTGATAATCCACACACATTTGAAGTGATCGGTATTTCTTCTTCACAAACGGGCTCCAATAGGAGGAGACTTTAAGTGTGTAATGAACCTCTTGGCTAAGTTCTCATCAATGTTTTTGCGTAGTTCATCTAGCTCATTAGGGGATAGCTTGTAGATGGGTCCAAAAGGTAGTTGAGCCCCCTCATTTAGTTCTATATCACAATTATATGGTCTATGTTCAAACAAGAGATCTACATTCTTTTTTTCAAAGACATCTTGGAATTTTTTATACTGGCTTGGTAGCTTGATTGACTCATCCTCACTAGATTCTTGAGCTTGTATATGATATATCATGTAGGTCGGTTCCTGCCTTGTTGTGTGCATAAAGGCTTTGGCTCCTAGATATACCAACTTTCCTTGATTTTCACGACGTGTAATCTTTTACTTAACCTAATCAAATTTTGGGTTATGTTTCTTTAGCCACAACATCCCAAGGATGATTGGATTTGTGGGAGATATGACATTAAAGCATACATGAGATTTGTGATCACTAAGAGTTAAGAGAGCTTCCATCCACGACTTCAACTATTGCAAGATTGGTCTTTTGGAGTACTTGAATTTGGTATCGATTCACAAAGCCATCATCAATGAAACATACAGAGGCCTTAGAGTCGACCACCAAGGCTTTGAGGGAAAGGGTCTTTCTAGGCATGATCATGTGAACCGTGACAAGGAAAGTTTCCATGGGTGTGGCTGGGATCAATAGCTTGGATCAAGAGACTCTTTCTTATATCAAGGTCCAATTTTATAGTCTCCTTTACAATCAAACATCCTCATTTTCCTCCTAGAGAATGGTTGCAGCAACCCTTGGGGTCCTTGCTATCTTATTTGGGCAATTTAGGGGGATGTGTCTAGGGGTTTCACAATATAGGCATAGATGAATCTCTTTTCATCTTTGCTTTTCTCATGGGGTCAAGGGTTGGAATTTGGCATTATCTATTTGCATCAGTTCGGGCTTGGTTCCGTCTTTGATTGGGCCTCTGATTGTGGCTAGGTTCCATTAGCGAGGACCCCAAGGGTTATTGCAACCATTCTCAAGGAGGAAATGAGGATGTCCGATTGTATGGTTTCCTTTATAATCAAACATCCTCATTTTCCTCCTCAAGAATGGAAGCAACCCTTGGGATCCTTACTCTCTTATTTGGAAAATTTAGGGGGATGTGTCAAGGGGTTTCACAATATAGGCATAGGTCTTTGCTTTTCTCATGGGGTCAAGGGCCAGAATTTGGTATTATCTATTTGCATCATTTCGGGCTTGGTTTCTTCTTTGATTGGGTCTCTGATTGTGGCTAGGTTCCATTAGCAAAGCCTTAAGTCTTCTCACTTTTCTTGCTTCCTCTCGAATAATCTATTATCTTGCTTCCTCTCAAACAATCTATATTCACACTGGATGGCTTGCATGATAAAATCATTGAGTGTTTATTCCTCAGGCATAGTGAGCATGAGGTCCTTGATATCATCTCAAAGACTCCATCTGAATTGGTTGATAAAATACTCCTCATGCCAAGTGAGGTCATAGATTAATTGCCTAAATTTAGAGGCATAAGTAGAGGCAAGGTGATTACCTTGTCATAGCTTCCAAAGTTTTGTTCCTGCTACTCGACTAGTGTTTGCATCTCCAAATGTGGATGTGAGCTCGCAAAGAAATGACTTATAGTTATGAAGTATGGCATATTCTTTTCCAAGATTGGGATGAGCCATGATAAAGCTTGACCTCAAAGAAAAGTCCCAATGAATCCCACCTTGGAAGCTCATCCATTGGATACCTATCCAGTTGCATGTGGATATAGAGCTTTACTTGTTGTAGGAATCCTTTGAACTTCAAATGGTCACTGTCGAACTTCTCTAGCATGTTGATCTTGGGTTCTCTTGTTGGGGGTTGATAAGTATACAGAATCATCTAATCACTTCCTCTGATCTCAATAGAATGAGCATATAATGCTACTTGTAAAATAACTTCTCCTACATATATATTCATGTCCTCCTTATCAAGTAATTACAAATCACCAGTGAGATACATGATTGAGAGAAAGTATACCTCATGGCAAACAAGATTATCCATAGCTTGATCAAAAATTGATTTGAGCAAACCAACCAACCAAGGACTGTGCCATCCACCTTCTTAGGGTTCTAAAATAATGCTTAAAGTGATATACAAAGCATAATGCTACTAATGATATTGAATCCAAACAGATAGTGGAGGTGACACAATTTTAGCCTATTGAAGGAAATCTTCATACAAACAATCCATACATTATTGAAGATGCTCTACCTTAGCTGAAAATGCATTACATAATTTAGCTTTCTATTGTAGTTTTTCAAGATCCTCTTTCAAATATATGATAGTAGGAACCATAGGAGAAGGGGAAGAAATGGAAAGTTTAGCTATTGTTGTTTGTAACTCCTCAATGGTTTTCTTTTGTGTCTCAATTTGTGTCTCAATAGTAACTTGAGATTGCTTCAATTTTCTCCCCACACCTACAAGTTTGGTAGCTAAGCTTAACATCGTTGAAAGGATATAATCTCTCTCCTTGGTAAGTGAAACATTAAAATTTTGTGAAGTAGCTAACTTGGCTTCCAACTCCTTGGTAGTAGCCTTCTATGAATCCATTAGAGTCGTAGCCTTTGCCATCTACTCATGGATATCATTGAGGGTTTGCTTTCTTTAAGGCTAGATCATTGAAAACTTTACTAAGCTAGATGGTCATAGAATCCACCTTGTCATGTAAGGATGTGTACACTCCTATGTACATGAATTGAGGGCATAAAGTAGTAGATGTTTCCAAACTAGATTGGACACTGGAAACTAGTCGTGATAGCATACATCAAACTAACAATGCCTATAAAGATGATGGGATTTGAGGATCAAAGCAACCTTGCCTTTGTGTTGCAAATAAGTTTGTGCAAAAAGGAATGAGGAAAGGGAACTAATAGAAACAATAGGGGCAAGATCTTGTATAGAAGGAACAAGAACAAGAACATGATAGGAAGAATCGTGTGTATATGAAGGCTTCTTATGAATAAACCTTATAAGAGGCTTATCGTTGGCAGAATATTCTTACATTGGAGAAGGAGAAGGAATTGAAGATGGAGCTTTTGTAGGAAGGAAAACAAGATCAAGGACAGTGACTCCACCTAGAGGAGGTGTAAAAGTGATCACCCTATGAAGAAAAATTCCATTAGAAACATTACATCACACATTACTCAAGTGGCCTTTTTGGACCTTTTGAAAATGTTGATCCATTTTAGTAAAGAGGAATTGAGTCCCGTTAAACTTTTCATCATTGAGACTTTTGACAGAGGTAGTAAAGACATCCTTGGATAGGGATTTAGGTGCTAGTTTTATAGACAAATAAAAGGTCTTATAAGAACTGGTAGATCTACTTCCACAAGTGAGAAAAAATAGTAGATACTAACATATTTGAACTACTTATGACTCTACTTGGAGTCAACTATGTAGAAGTTGCCTTTTGGAGGGCCTCCACAATCTACTCAATGGTAACAAATGTGTACCACTAGGCACAACAGGTGGGGCAAAAAGAGGTAAAGACAACGCCTCACTAATTTTGGCAAATGATAAGTGAAAGACACATCCATACACCAGTCCTATATGAAGCTTACAAGATTCCAGAATTGAGTAACAAGCCTTTGCATCCACTGGTAGAAACTTGAGGGCTACAAAGTCATGTGGGTCCATACGATGGATATAGTTGACATTTAAAAGTAAAGAATAATCATGGGTCGGTAGTGGGACATGTTGAACCACTATGGGGGGCAACATTCAGACTACACATGATAAACATCACACACATACACATAGAACTAGGAAAAATAGGGGACATTCCTATAAAAATCACAAGCATAACTGAGAAACTATTAGGAAAAATACCAAATATAGGTAGGACTAGACTAGACATATCCAAATAATGTACATCCTATAAAAAAAATACAACATGACTTATGCACATGTGCAACCAAAAGCTTCATGATATGCATATATTCAAGTAACCAGAATCTCGTAGTCAAGTAAACAACATAAAAAATCCAAAGCACACTGTATCCCTGACATTGACTAGTAGACTATACAAATTAGAGAAAAAACTCGGATAAAGACTAGTAAAATAAAAGACAAAGTGGGTATGGACTGATAAGACTAACCTCTACAAAGAAACTCCATGCCTATTTATGCATTTCATCAACTTAATGTGTGGTGTAATGGATGGGTGAAGGCTAATTAGATTCATTTTATTAAGTAATAAATTATTAATTAGTTCATTTTAAGTTAATCCATTAATACATAGTAAACAATAATTAACATATTCATTCCCACTCAAACTTAGCTTGACAAAGGGTCTCTATAATGTAGTTCATTTTTATAATTAGACGATGGCTTGTCAAAGCATATGTATGAAGGCAAACATGGGTGAATTTTAATTACAAATTATTATGTTTGTAGTGTGTGTATGCATGCATATGTGAATGGCAGGGATGGTTTGTTTGTATTTTAAAAAATATATGGGTTATGGTGTAATGTGCTCATGCAATAATGAGGGTTAATTTTATGAATTAACAATCAATGCCTTTTCAATTAAAACTTATGAAGTGCTTATGTTAGTTAGGTGGTGCAGTGGTTGGTTGAGTTTTTTACAATGAATAGTGTATTATGGTACATGTCGAGGAAGGAAAAGAAATAAACTTGGTGTGGTATGGGACACCAACAAGGTCTAATGATACTCAAGATGAAGAAACACAACTTTATGAACCCATGGCTCTAAGAAATTAGCAACAAAAGGGAGTAGACGGACGATTAACAACCACATGTAGAACATTTTTCACAAAAACACACATACCACAAATTCCAAAGAGAGAAAAAAACGGCTTATATTTTTGGGTTTTTTGTTTTGTTTTTCTTTTTCTTGTGGGATTTTTAAATAAGCTATGTGTGTGATGTGGGAAAGGGATGATGAAGTGTTGGTGTATATGTATTTGTTATTGTTGTTTTGAATTAAAAAAAAGAAGGCATGTGGAACAGTGAGTGGAGTTTTTTGGATCTTGTTTTTTTATTTTTGTTATTTGTTATTTATTTATTTGTTGATATGAATTTTGTTGTGTTGTTTTTTTTAAATTTTAATTTTTTTTAAATTTTTCTAAAGGAATTACTTTGCATGGGTTTTCGGGTGGTTTTTGTGTTTTTTTCATTTGTTGTTTTTGGGTTTCTTTGGGGGTATCATGCATATGTGTATTGCTTTGTGTCCATGTGTGTTTTTCTTTATTTTTTATTTTTTGGGGTTTTAATAAAAAAATTTGTGGTTTATTTTTCATGTATTTTTTCATTTTGTGTGTGTGTGTGCGAGCACGCGCTTCTCATTTACAAAAAAAAGGTAATTTGCAACAAAAAAGAGAATGAATTTATCAAGATAAAAGACATCTATTGAGCTGAGAGTGTATGAACACTCGCTTCATGGTATGTCAAGACCACATGTGCATCCCATGCGTGAATAGCAAGTAAGAAACCAAAAGTGCACTTGAACATCAACTAAATGAGACTCCCAAGTTGTCACACATGAATGACCACATAGACAAGGAGATCCACTTCCGCATATGAATAGTAGCAAAGAACCAAGGGGCATGTGAACATGGGCTTGTAGCAGGGGAACAAAGACAAGGATTGCGGTGTGCTGCATGTGTGGTGGTGGGGTTGATAAAGGGGAAACAATTATTACTGCTTTCTTTGTTTGTTGTTGTGTTATAGGGGCCTACTTGGGGGGGGTGGGGGGGGGGGGCACTTTGGGAGGGGGATGTGGTTTGGTGTTGTTTGGGGTGGGAAGGGGGATTAGGTGGGGGTGGGTGTAGGGCTAGGTTTAGGGGTGGGAGGTTTGGGGGTGGCTAGGGAATGGGTGGTGCGGGTGGGGAAGGACTTAAATGGGAGAAGCAAAGGGGGGGGGGGGGGGGGGGAGGGAGGGGGAAGAGAGGAGGACAAGGTAATGAGCTAAGAAATTGAGCGGCGAGTTTAGCAGTAATGCGGTGGGTTCAATGCTCCAACAGCGAGTTCGGCGGTGTAGTGATGATGGCGCACCATATGTTCGACAATAATTAGTGATATTGGCCATTTGTGCATCAACGTTTGGGGCGGATGACCATAGATGAGGAGGAGGGGGTGAAAGAGAGGTAAGGGGAGGAGAAGAAAGAGGAGGACGGAGAAGAAGCTTGAGGGTACGGAGAAGAGGAGAGGTGGGGAGGAAGAAGGGAAAGGGAAAGGGAAAAGGAGAAGCAAGAGAAGGAGAAGAAGAAGAGAGAAGGATGGAGATAGGGCAATGGAGAGAGAGGGTGAGGGGGAGGGGGCATGTAAGAGAGAGGTGAGGAGAGAGAAATAAAAAAAGAAAGAAGAAAGCAGAGAGAGAGAGAGAGAGAGAGAGAGAGAGAGAGAGAGAGTAGAGAGATAGAGGGGGGGAACAGGTGGGTAGTTGGAGGGATTTCCTCTTTTGTTGGGAAAATTGTAAATTTTAAACATACTTTTTGTTTTTTTTAAAGTAGAAAGGAAATTGAGTGCCCCCCTAGTGCCCCCCCTCAGAGAGTCCCATCCCATTATGGGTGGGCATGAGGCAAGGGTTAAAAAAAATTATCATGATGGGAGGCAAAACCACATCGACTCTATAAGGAGATCTCAGTTAGATGGTGAAGGAGTCAGGGGAAATATGGCACGTGAAACGAAAAAGAGTGGGCCTTCAAGCAAGAACACATAGACAAAAAAATTGAAATGGTACTGAAAATAATTTAGGAAAATCTGTAACTTAGATTGCAACTTTGTGGAAATCAAGGGAAAAACATATGAAAATCTTCAAAACTTAAGAATCAAAAATGCAAAAAGTAAAACAACGAGCTAAAAAAAGTAAAAATGCCTTGTTGGAAGGGAGAATATGACTATGAAGCAAAAACTAGTTTTGGTGCCAAAATGCATATCTGCATGGAAAACAGTCAAAAAGCATGATAAAAACCCATAAATACATTAAAAAATTAATAACTGATAATTCATTAATAAAAAATGGTGGGTAGTAAAAAAGACAATTGTCCAGTGTTCAAAGATAAATGGGAGTATAATGTCAAAACTGCCTTCTGATAGGAACACAATCCATTCACATGGAAAATCATGAAAGTGCCAATAATATCTTGTGAAATTGGTAAAAAAGGATTTAAAAACAAACCACAGCTCGAAATGAGGCATGGTAAAAAGAAAAAAAGTCTATTCCAAAGGGATAGATAGGTTTGTAAGGTTAGACTCCAATTCTGATACCATATGGATGCCTCCATATACAATATATCAAAAATATATTAAATATTACCGAAATTAATATTGGATGATCTATAGCTTAGAACAAGGTGCTATAAAAAGCTAAAGTGTCCATCCAAAGGGACATACAAAATCATTCAGTCAAAATCCAATTTCGATAAGATAAATATGCATTCACATGAAATAGGGGAAAAATGGAAAAAAAATATTTCATGGAAAGACCTTGGTACAAGACATGAGAAAGAGATGAACACATTCCGAAAGCTATAGAGATTGTCTTCATTAGAAAAAATGCATAGATGACACATAGGGACACATCCCCACACTTAAAACCTTACATAGGTGGATAATGTAGACAAATAAGGCACTATAGACCTACGGACAATACTACCCACATGGTCCCTACGTAAGACAAAAGAAACACATAAATAGATATGAAGGTTTGGGTTAGAAACACTTGAACCATTTAGAAATGGTTGATGTTGATTGTCTAGTCAGAGACAACTTTGGGAGGTACCACAACTTACCACAATACATTGGTGAAAATATGCAACAAGAAACCCCCTTTTTTTGTTTAGAGCCTTCTATTTGATGGAATATTACCTAACCTTTATCACCTTTTGAAGAGTTCTATTGATACCCACGTCCAATTCTACTCTGTCATAGTTCTACAAATTTTTTTTTGTAGCAAATCAAGGCTTCTATCACCAGGGGGACCGACATTAGTAGAGTTGCAAGGTACTTTGATGTTGTGTATGTGTCCCAACTTACTTCTAAATGTTCAATGCTTCTTCTTTTAATGGGAAGATGCAATGAATTTTTAGCAATGAGTAGAAAATACTTACATTAGAAACATAGTCAAGGCAAAGTACGAAGTTAAGGAGCTTCTTACTAGAATCATTGAAGAACTTTTGTCTCAATGGATGGCCATTAGAAGGGTAGCTCTACACCACTTACATCATTAACATTGCAATTAGGTGCCCACAATATGCTATTATTGAGTTCTAATTTGCTTTTTGAGACCATTAATGCTATGGTAGATGATGATGTATGATACTCAACAAAGTGTATTTTTGAAAGTCTTCATTGAATGCTTTCACGAGGAGCATTGTAACTCCAAAGGAGGGTTGACAAAAAGGAATATTGCTTTTCAACACTTTTGCTTGCCTCCTATTATAGCTAGTATGGTTTCTAGAAAAAGTAGGCTTCATATCAATGCTTCATATCAATCTTAACATTTATGCACCACCAATTGCTTTGCAAATCGATAGTAATGTCATTCTATCAATGATCAATTTTGCTATTTGTGATGAAATGCCAAAGGCAAAGTAGATAGTTGGTTGGTATCACCTACAAGGCTCCATGGGATTCCCCAAGAAATATAGAAAGGGGTCTATGGAGGGGGTTAGGGGGGACGATCAGGTGCGAATGAACATTGAATAATTCATTTAGTGCCCTAATGCCTATTTTGCAATCCCTTCCATAAAGGGGTGCCTGATGGGATGATGTGTTCTGATTCTATGAGGCTAACTTGCAAGCTTGTAGGCAGATTACAATCTCCTTCACATTCCTTCTACTCCTCTTCTCTCTTTGCTTCCCGTTGCACCTAGTTAATGTTGTCAGCAAATGGTCTCTCAATTTCTATTCAGCCAATGGTGGCTTCTATGGCATCCTTTTCAACCTTATGTTTGGCCAAGGTATGTGTTATACCACAATGTAGGGTCAACCGCTCTCATGGTCAATCAATCCACAACCTAGACGTAAGGCATCTCATCTAAGAGACTACACCTATGTTTATAGTCACTGCCCCTTAAATTGTTTTGACATCTAAGTAGTTCTTTCCAATTTGCATGCTACACTTTCTTTTGACTAACTATATTTGTGTTTACTATTAACCTTTAGATTTCTAATATTTGCTTTGCTAACTATACTATACTTGATATTTACCTAGTTCTTTTACATTTGAGTTGCCCCAAATATTTTTATTACGATGTTCTTAATGGTTATGCTAAGGGTTAATTCATGCTACCTTCAAAAAAACAATATTCAATAAAATTTCCAAGCATGTATGTTGCTTCAAAACTTATCCACTATGTTCAATTTTGTCTCCTTTCTTCGTTTTTATGGTGTCAATATGTGCTTGATCCTGTTGTTCTTGTTGTTAGACAATCAATTACCCTATGATTTTATAACTCTAATTAATGCATGCACTCCATTTCGATCCATCCACCATTTCTCTCCTTCTTCATGTCCTTTCTCTCCTGTCCCTTCTTCTTTCCTCCACTACACATCAAATCACAACCTCCATAGCTCTCCTCTACTTGTAAGTTTTCGCCCCTCTACCCACTGATTCTCTTTTTATACTTCCTTTGCATCAATTATTCTGGCAAAAAATTTGAAGACTATGTACCTGATTAGAGTTTCATAAGTTGGTTGAACACATCATTTGGAAAAATATTGAAACATCTCCAAAAGCAAGCTCACAATCTTGATCTATTGTAGATTATGAGGAATATCACGACAATGAGAAAAATTCAAGAACAAGAAATCAAATGGATTCAATTATACATGGACTTGGAAATAAGATTTAATTTACTAGCTAGAAATTGGTGCCATGAATTATGCATTGTGTCTTTATGAGTGTAGGTATAGACATATGTGCTTGTAAGAAATTGTCTTTCACACATTTTACAAGTCTAGGTATAGATATATTGTGTTTGCTAGAAAGAAGGGCCAAGCTTGTGATATTGGTTGATCTATGCAACTTCTTGCTATGCACACAATATAGTAATCGAATGTTGTTTAGGTGCAAATTGAACCATGGTCTTTTGGGCATAGATCAATTTGTACAATGGTGTAGGTGGGCAAGGGAGGATCATCAAAGTGAAGGTGTAGGCATTTTGTATTTACATGTCTAGGAATAGGTGTTGCACACAATATACTAAGCACATGCTTTTTGGGCACAAATCAAATAGTAGATTGGTGCAACCGAATAAGGAGGGATCATCAAAGTCATTGCATTTGCATTGAGTAGCTTGGATTTTCTCCTTCATGTTACTTCAACTGTCATTCTTCTTCTAGCTTTTGCAAATCTATGATCAAGTCTATACTCCATTAACTTTGCAAATTGAAGTATCATAGTTCAAGATTAGTTGTCTTGTTTATGTTATTTTTGCATATCTTTTTATTAATCTGGCTAGATTAAGAATTCACAATCAATGGGAAACATATATGCATTTAATTATGCACTTTTGTGTTCACCATTTTCAATATTGTTCATAAATCTAGAGTTCAATGGGACTTTGAAAGCAATATCTACAAGTAAGTAGTGCATGGAATTCTTTGAGTATTGAGCTAAGCAACTTCACTTTTCAAGGACACAAATATTAGCATAAACTAGAGCAAGCTAAATAGGCATGTTTGCTAGATACAAATTCAAATGCTCAAGTTGAAATTTTTAGATGAGTTGGATCCATTCATGTATGGCACATCATCATTTTTCTTATTAAGTTAAGAAAGGTTAAGTACCAGAAGCAAGAGTAAATAAGTGAACCAAGTGTGTTGCTATGTAAAGGTTTCATCTTTCAGGTTCCAAAATCATGAAAATGTCATCAATATAAGATTGTACCCAAAGTTTGTACTAACCATATCTAAGACCAATCAGTTCCACATATTTGCAATAGCCTCCAACAAGCAAGTTCCCTCAAAGAGCATCCCTATTTCATTGATCTACAAGTCCAAATCCCACTTTATTCATACAAAATCCAAATGTGAATTGGCTTGTTAAGAACATTACTTCTTTGGATGCAAGTAGTTTTTATTCTAGCTACCACTCATGAAAGCATTCTTATCTTTTGATTATAGAATCTTAATTGGCAAAATTTTATACATGGTGATTATAGGGTTTTTACATATTCAAACAATATTGCCTGCTCCTTAAGTTTCATTTATTTCACAAAGTGATTCAACTCTAAGCCATTTGGGCCTTATAGATAGGTAGAGAAAAATTTAGAACTTGCTAGCTATCTCCACACTGGATTTGAGTAGCATATGTTAAGCTACTCAGAGTTAGCCTCAAACTTAATCTCATATCTTGGCTATATTCATTTGGCTTTGTTATGGCCTTAAAACCCATTTTAAATTCAAACTTCTTCGTAGGCAAACAAATTTTGTGTGTGGGGTTTGGCTCCACTTGTGTTTATCTTATCTTAAGGATGTCTTTATAGAGTCTTGAAGGAGACCTATAAGTTGGGACATCATGGGAACCAATGGTTGTTGAGGGTTGAAAAGAATTGATTTTAGCTGTCTTTATAGAATCTTGAAGGAGACCTATAAGTTGGGACTTCATGGGAACCAATTTTTGTTGAGGGTTGAAAAGACTTGATTTTAGCTTATCTTAAGGATGTCTTTATAGAATCTTGAAGAAGACCTATAAGTTGGGAATTCATGGGAACCAAAGGTTGTTGAGGGTTAAAAATACTTGATTTTGGATGTTCTTTTATGGTCTTTTGGTGCTCAATGGATGCTTTAATGCTTGATTGGATACGTTTGATTTGTTTTGACAATGTTTTGTTGAGTCTTAGTTTAGGTTGAGTATGTTTTGATAGTTCATTGAAGATTTGGTTTGGTGTGAAGAGTTTTGTTAGGTTTTAATATGAGTGCATGCTTGGTCTTGATATGTATGATTTGTGTCTGTATAAGAGATATATTTTGGTTTTGTTGAGAGGTTGTAGTTGTAAATAAGTGGTCGGAGGTTTGATTAAAGATGTGTTGGATGGTTTTTGATAGGTTGGAGTGGTTTTGGTTTTGACCTACATGGTTTTGTTGCTTTTTGTTTCAGACTTGATAGCTTTTGTATGTCTTTGTAAATGATCTATATGCTTTTGCACGTGTTCTATTGATGGATTTTTAGATTGGAAAAGTTTTCTCTACTTGGAAAGAGGATAATACAAGCTTGAAGTAGCTAGTCAAATGAAGAACTTGTAGTCGAAGACTAGGAGTAGTAGTATCACTCATCTATTGTGAAGAGTCACTATAGTGGTTCTTGTGACCTTTCGGATTAGTCATACCTCTTGGAGGGTGTCTCCATGACCAAATGAGGGTTATGTACATTCATTCTAGTTTATTCCATTGTATAAGTGATAGAGAGTATGTGTCAAAGAGACATTGTGTGAGAGAGAGAGAGCCATTTCCATGCCAAAAACATTATATTTAAGAGTGACATTATGAGATATTGAGATGAAAACTATGGATTATTGTTGAAGAGATAAGTGAATTCTAAGTGACAATTTTCCATTCAATTATGATCATTCCTTTGTGTTCATTTCCTTCATGTTTTGTTGCTATGGAGATGTGATGTGCTAAATTGAACATAAATCCATGGGAGATATTTTATATGACGTTGCATGAAGATCTTGTTATTGTTTTTGTTGTTTTCTTCCTATGGTGCTATAAAGAGATGAATAATATGCTTGTTTGTTAGACAATATAGATTTTTTAAAAGTCATTTCCTTGTGTTTTTGGTGTTCTCTTAGGAGATCCATGTTTTGTTGTGTGATCGGGGAAAACTACTATCAATAAGCACCAAAAGAGGATGAAAATGGAAGAGATGTAAGAAATTCATCCCTCAATGTAAAAAACATAATGGCATCTTTATGTAAACCTTGAATAACAAACTATTTCCATTGTCATCTAAAGCCACAAAAACGTGCATCATTGTAGCCATTTGTTTGGAGCGAAATTGAAAGAACAAAAGTAAGGAGAATGGTCATCCATGGAATATTTGGCCCTTATTGAAGACTTTCCACACAAGATCAAGAGGGAGATCATGCAAAAGCTTTAGGAATCGTGTTCGTAGAAGTCCATCATGACAAAGAGAAAAGTTGGAATGTGTTTGTAGATGCAGAGTAGCAAGATACATGGAACACTTGGTGCATTGATATGTTCAATTAGTAACCCACTCAAAGTTAGTGGACCATGTATTCTTCACAACATATACTATTGAAACTGCCAAAAGTTGGTACTATCAAAATGATAGCACAAAGGTTATTTGAATGCAAATGAACTTTGAGACCTTCAGAATTGAGTTGCCCCCTCCACAATGGCATGAAGCTTGAATCTAGAGACTATGAAAAAAAAGGAGTGGAAGAAATATTGGGTGGCAAAAGAGTCTTCCAATGACTATAGTAAGGAGAAAACCCTCTATTCCCTTCTGTGGAGCACTAAAAAGCTGGGTGGAGCCAACTCTCTAATGAATGAGTCCACAAAGAGACAAGCGTCGGAGCATCTCCAAAGGTACATGAGAAGGCAAAAACCAAAGGCTAGAGCAAAGAATGAACAAGGAGGAGAAGAATCCTTTGATGCCCTTGTGGGGACTCTCGACAAAAGTCCCAATGGCACAACCATATCAAGGTCTCCTTCCGAGCTAGATACATCTTGGAAATGTTGATGATAGGCCAATGAATATAATCCCATTGCCAATTTTTGAGGGAGAGTACAATGAAGTCACTGATCTTTATGTAGCAAATTTTATGGTAGCATGTGTAGCCAACAATGCCAAGACCCTAGAGCATTGATTGATGATATTTCCTGCCACTTTCAAGGGCATTACATTTTAGTGATATGAAAGATAAGCTACATGTAATTTTGGCACATTGGATTATTTGAAGAGGGTTTTCCTCACTAAGTTTAATTGTGAAGGCTTCAAAGAGAGGATGAAAGAAGAATCAATAAATCTAAGTCAGTTTCCTAGAGAAAAAATCAAAGCTTATGTCTCAAAGATAGAGTCTGTACTAAAAAGATGGTCCAACCATAATCTAGATGATGGAATTCAAAAGAGAGTATTCCTTAGAGGTCTCCACCTAGAATTGAAAGTTCATAGAATTAAGAAGACCAATAACTTTGCAAGCCATAGTGGAAGGTACCAAATTCTATGATGAAGTAAAGGCAAGATTGACCATGAATCAAGGACAAGGAGTCCTAGCTCCCTCAATGCCAAGAATAGTCTACCAACCTAACCTAGTCCTTGAGATTATATCCCACCCTTGCCCATAGGTGTCTAAAGTTCCCCAACATGATACTTCAACCCAACAATGGCCGCAAATAATGCCTCCAATAATGGCTCAGTCACAGTAGCAATGGCCTCAAACAATTCTCCCAATGGCAAATCAATAACAACAGTGAAACCCTACCAACTAAATTCAATAACATTTAATCCAACCAAGAGCTCTAAATCAGAATTAGAATAGGAGCCCTTCTACCCAACTAGTCTATGGCAAAATCGCAAAGACACCTCAAAATCCCACTGCAATTTATCTGGAGGAGAAATTTTGAAGGAGCACTTGTCCAACTCAGTGGAATATCAAGAAAGAATCAATGGATGTGATAACATAATAATTTCAAACTTTCAAAGTGAATACCGCTAGTGTCTCTAATCCCAAGAGAGGAGACAACATAAGGTCTAATACTTAGTGTAAAAAATGTCACCAAGCAAGACATTTAGCCACAGAGTGTACACACAAACCCACCATTCCTAAAGATTTATGTTAATATTGTCTACAAAAGAATCATACTAAGGATATCTACTCATTGAAGGAGATGCATAAAAGAAGAAAGAAAGACGAGGAAGCAAGATTCAATCTATTGGAATCTAAGATGACAACCCATGATATTGAATTGAATCCTAGAGAGTTTGGACCTAATTTTAGTCCACAAAGGTTTTACTCTCAAAGCTACAGAGAAAGACAATGAAGAGGTAGTTAGAGATCAAAAGTGGAATGCTACAGATGCGGAGAGAAAGGTCATATTTTTCCAAATCATCCAAACCTTAGAAGCTCCATGGATTACAAGCCCCTATGCACTAAATGCAAAGGTGAAGGCCACATTGCTAAAGGCTATCCCAGTCTAGTCCCTATGAAGGCTAATGCAATTGATAATTAGTCAAAGGCTCAAGAGCTTGCATCTAATTAAGTGGAATTGGATGGTAGCACAATTATGCATGCCAAGAAAACAAAACCATCAGTTCCAAAAGAAGACAATTCACTATAATTGGTGTGAAATTTAAGCTCCTAACATAGCCACAGAGTAGTATAGTATAGAACTATTTAGTGCATAGCACTCAAATCAACAAAAGAATACAAAGACAATCCAGTGTTGAGAAACACAGATCTTGAGTAAGGTTTAGCTATGGAGGTTTGAACTCATGGACAAGAAGCATGATGATAGATACTCTTACTCAAGTGAATTAGGTTCCAAGATTAATTAGCTTACACTCATAAACACAATCTTGAGTAGATAAACACATAGACTAAAAGTACAAAATACAATAGTAATGCATTCAAATGATTGTCAAGTACATTGCTTTTGACCCTCCCATCCGAAGAAAGAAGAACCAATGCATATTAGTATGTACTAACTATGTCATGAAATGGTGTAAAGCCCAAACTCTCAAGTGAGATGATAGAAAAAGCATGGCCTTGTTCCTATACAAGAACATTGTAACATGCTTTGGCAGTTCCTTATAACTTCTTTGTGACAAAGGCACCCACTTTCTAAACAAAATCATGGAAGAGATGATTGAGATGTATAACATGTGACACTAGAAGTCAACACCTTATTAACCAGAGCCAACAACCAAGTCAAAGTCGCCACTCACATTCTTTGCTCAATTCTCACAAGAATGATTACTACCCATCACCTAATTGGGATGATCAACTTACAGAGACCCTTTGGGTATACAAAACTTCCTGCAATGCCATAATAGGATAGACACCCTTTCAATTTGTATATGGCATAAAAAGTGTCTTTCCAGAACCACCCTCTCTACCAATGGCCATCATAGAGCATTTAAGAGATGACAACTCCTTGCAACACCATCTTTTAAACTTGGAATGCTTGGATGGAATTTGAAGGATGGTCTTATAGTGTATGGAAGCCATACAAGCCCATTGCAAAACCTACATGATTCATCAAGGACAAAGAATTCAAGGAAGAATATTTAGTATTGCATTTGATTAACACTTTGGGAAGTTTTCACCACCTTTTCTAGAGCCAACTTCCCACCCCAAGGGTATTGTTACCTTTTCTTTGAATGGGGCTTGTTATGACAAGGAATTCCTCCCTTTTCTTCCATAATAGTGTTTGGTTTAGTTCTCTTCTTTTTTCTTTCTTTCTTTTATTTTTACATCATTTTTTCTTTTGTTTTACTTTTAAGGGTGTTTTTAGGTTTTCTCAAGGAGCAAGGTGGCATGGCAAGGACCAAAGTCCCTTTCTTCCATAATCACAACTTTTTTTAAATTTTATTTTTTTCATTTGTTGTTGTTTGTTTTATTTTAGATCCATCCACGCCTTCATATGATTGAATGGAGAGACAATAGAATAGTGGTGGGTATTGGAGATGAGGGAACATAAGAATGGTACAAGCTTAGTAGAATGAAAATAATAGGTACCAACAATAGAATCAACAATGGTAGTAAGTGGCACCCAAGGGGAAAAAGGCCTAGTTGTAATGATTGTCAAGATCCCTAGGAAAGAAGTACTTCTTTAGGCAATAGAGCTATTGATTAGGAAGGGATCATTAGAGGCATCGACGGCTTGAACTTGGACAAAGCCATTAGGATATGATGATATATGGCAATGAGAAGTCCCCTAAGAGTGGAGAGCCTATCAAAATCTGTAAACTTTCTAACATTATTAGCTAAGGTGGTTCCTCACAATTCCATGATTGCAACATCCATTTTTCCTTCATGCAAGTGCCTAGATCTCAAACCTTTCTTCAATGGTGCCACAAACTTTCTCAATGTAGGAAATAGAGAATTAGAAAGGATGAGAGTAAGCTCCTAGTGTAGTTGGTCTCAAATTGAATATCTACGCGTAAATCAACCCTTGTAGCAATAGAGAAATCTCTAGATAAATATCCTATGTATTGTATGTTTAGAACCACATTGAGAGCACTATACATACTACTCTTTCCTTGGATCAATTGGTAAAGATATAGTTTTTGACTTGTGGTCATTAGGCGACTCTTCATTCACACCTGCAAAGGTCAAGCAAGACAAAGCAGACCAGAGTTCTTCCATCATAGATGGGGTTAGGCATTCGCCTTTGCATGCCTCACACACACACACACACACACACACACACACACACACACACACCCACCCACCCACCAAACCTCAGACTCACATTTGCCAATTCCTTCCATCATGTGTAGGACTCATCTAGATAAATCCACACCAAGGTCACCATGAATCACCACCACCACCATTGTCATAGTGGCAAGTTCTATCAGTCCCAAGTGTCATTCTCTAGTGCCAACCCCCCCTGTGATGCACTTGCACTCGTTAGACACTCAACACGGCACAGAAAGGTAACATGATATGTGAGAGCAAGGTATACTCTTGTATTATTCACTCACAGAAACAGTACAAGATAGGCACATCCCAGGACTACACCCTCGTGAAGTCGCACATAAGAGGGTTCACCACTGGGTATAGAGAATCTCATGTAGAGTGGAAATCAAGAAGGGCTCAGAGTCACTACTACTCCGTATATAGGTGTTTCCGATTATAATACCATGGTACAGCTACAAAGCCCTTACACTCACCCCCGTTTACTGGATTGCTATCCTCATCAATCTAAGGGTACTATTTATTTGACTCATCCGGGGTCTTAACACAGCTTTTTTTAACAAGCTGGCTAGTGTCTGCCAGTCTAGGAATTTTTTGGTAGAATGACTGCGGGGTCTTAACACAGTCTATACGATCAGACTGGTCAGTTTCTATCGCACTAGGACTTTGGGGGTCTTAACACAGCCTTTTCTAGCAAGTTGGTCAGTGTCTGCCCATCTAGCCTTGGTAGGGCTCTATTGAGTTTATTGTTTGTTGGGATTACCATGTGAGTCCACCCTCGACTCAATTACATTTGAGGAGTGGAGGCGTTATGGGCCTATGATTGAGGGCCGTTTGTTTGGAGAGGCTCAAAGGGCATTGGAAGGAATCGTGGGGTTCTCCTTGAGCCAAAGGGAGAAGGCACCTTTATCGCGCTCACGTGCCTTCGCTTCTGAAATCCAAGTGGCTTCCTTAAGGGGATTCTCGTGCCACTTGGTGAGGTATTCGTGGTATCCTCTTTGTTCTGGTGTTGGAGGAATGCTTCTACTTCAAAGGGACCATTGGAATGGAGCATTGGTACGTGCGGTCCCCATTAGTTGTGTCGGGATAGAACTTGTGCAAAAGACGAGCATGAAAAGCATTATGAACACATACACTTTTTGGCAGGTCAAGTTTGTAGGTGACTTCATTCAGCACTTGGGTAATTCGGTAGGGTCCATAATAGTGGTGGTTGAACTTGGGACTCATATTCTTGGGGAGTGACATATTCTTAGAGCTGACTAGAACCATGTCACCTTTAGTGAACAGTGTGGCCTTTCTCTTTTTGTTGGCTTGCTTAGTCATGGTGATTTTGCTTTGTTCTAGGCTCTGCTTGGCTATCGCATTCTGATCACTCCATTTCTTCAAGAATTCCTTTGCATCTTGATCTTCAGCTTTGGCCGCTCCCAATGCTAAGGCAAGTGGGGTGATGGCTTCTTTTCTTGTGGCCAATTCAAAGGGTGTGTAAACCGTGGCCGAATGGATGGAGTTGTTGTGATGGAATTATAACACATCAAGGTACAAGGCCCAATATTTTTGGTCCATTCAGGCATAACTCTTGAGGTAATCTTCAATGCTTTGGTTGACTCATTTTGTTTGTCCATCTGTTTCAGGGTGAAAGGATGAGGAAAATCTCAACTGTGTTTCGAGAGTTTTGAAGAGTTCCTTCCACATGTCACTCATGAATCTTCCATCTCTATATCTGACACTATAGCTAAAGGTAAGCCATGTAAGTTTGAACACATGTGTGAAGAAGAGGCAAGCCACCTCCTTAGCAGTCAACGGTGGTTTGGCAAGGATGAAGTGGGCTTGCTTAGAAAAATAGTCCACCACTATAAAGATGATTGTGTAACCATGGGATTCGGGGAGCTCCACAATGAAATCCATATTGATTACATCCCATGGGCGGCTTGGTAGGGGAAATGGTTGAAGTAATCCTGCTGGTTTTGTGCATGGTGCTTTTACAAGTTGGCAAGTAGGACATGTGTTGATGTAGTCAATGACTTCTTCCTTCATGTTGGGCCAAAAGACCAGCTTCCTAAGTGCCTCCAAGGTTTTGCTTTGTCCTTTGTGTCCTCCTAGTTTTCCATCATGTATTTCATGGAGGATGAGTTTCTTTAGCTCCACATTATTGGGGATACACAATCTCTTTCCTACAAATAGAATACCCTCCTCGAGGGTGTACATTCCATGCGGGGTTTTGTCAACTTCCACATCTTGGATAATTTTGTGCATGTCTTAATCCTGTTCCAAGGCCTTCTTGACTAATTCCATGAAGTTGCTACTGATCGCACTGATGACTTTCAAGTCGGTTTTATGGCTCAAGGCATTTGTTATCTTGTTGGTGGAGCCGGGCTTGTGTTTTGTCTCCAAGTCAAAATTTGCTAGAAAGTCTAGCCAGTGAGCTTGCTTTGCCGATAGCTTGGGTTGTGATTGGAAGTATTTGAGGGAGATATTGTTGGTGAAGACTATTGTGTGTTTGTCTTGAACATAATGCTTCCATTTTCTGAGGCAGTGGATGACTGCAAGCATTTCCTTCTCATGTGGACTCCACCTTTTTTCAACATCTGTGAACTTCTTGGATTCATAAGCTATGGGGTGGCCTTCTTGCATCAGTACACCCCGATGCCATAATCAGATGCATCTGTGGAGATCTCAAAGGGTTTGGTGAAATTTGGTATCTTCAAGATGGGGGCTTGACTCATGCATTTCTTCATATGCTCAAAAGCTTCCTGTTGCGCACTACCCCATGTAAAAATGTTATCTTCTTCGGTGAGGTAGGAGAGGGGGGCTGTGATGAGGTTGTAATCCTTGATAAACCTTCTACAAAATGCTGTCAAGCCGAGGAATTCTCACACTTTCCTTACAGTTTTTAGTACATGCCATTTTTGGATAGCTTCCACTTTCTTAGGGTCCACTTTGATACTAGCTGCTCCTACAATGAAACCTAGAAATTCCAACTCCTTTACTGCAAACTCACATTTTTATTGTTTGGCATATAGCTTATGTTGCTGCAACTTCTCAAAGACCAAGCTTAAATGTTGATTGTGTTCTTCTAGGGTCTTACTATAGACTAGTAGATCATCAATGTAGATAATGACAAAGACATCTATTTCGGGTCTAAAGACTCCATCCATGAGGCCACAAAATGTGCCTAGTCCATTACTTAGGCCAAATCCTAAGACTAACCACTCGAAGCTACCATATCGGGTTGGAAAGCTATTTTAGGGATATCTTCCGTTGGAAAGCTATTTTAGGGATATCTTCCTCTGCTATGCAAATCTTATGGTAACCTGACCTAAGGTCTATGTGCCTAAAGAACTTGGCTTTGTGTAGTCTATCTAAGAGATCCTCCACTAGGGGCATAGGGTATTTGTTTTTTATGGTGATTTTGTTAAGGGCCCTATAATCTAACACAGTCTAAGTCCCCCATCCTTCTTCTTGAGAAATAACACTCGGGCACCGAAGGAGGATTTGTTGGGGCGGATGAAACCTTGTTCCTCTAATTCATGCAACTGCTTTATGATGCATGGCCTAATAGTGGTCCCTTGACTCGGTGTTGCTTGGGTTGGCACTCTTGGTTGATTGGGACTTGACCTCACTGTTTGGCATGAGACTCCTGGCTTGTTCTCCTTCATTTGCACTTTGATGGGTGTCCTGCCTGGCAATTGCATTCTTTCGCAGGGTACTCTTATACCTTCTCCTTGCATATCTAGCATCATTTCATTAACTCCCTTTCCAAACTTTGCAATGACATATTTGCCATAGAATTCCAAGCCTAGTATAACTTCAAAATCATCCATGGGGATTACTAGGAAGTTGAGTTTTGCTTTCCATTTTCCAACTTCTACTTGTACTACAAAGACTTGTTTCACTTCTTTGCATCTCCTTGTGCAAATGTTACTGTTAATCCTTCTGGGGCCTTAGATAGTTTCAATCCATGTTTGGTTGCATACTGTGGAGTGATAAAGTTGTGAGTGGCCCCTATATCCACCATGATAGCTTGATTCCCTTCGCTCACTATGCCTTTGATGTATAGGTGGTGGACTGCTACTACTCGGGCCGCCATGCATTGGGGTCACGTGCTGACTATTCCCACTCTTGGGTGTTCCATGCTTTCATCACTCCCGCTTGGGATTTCTTGGATGTGTGGTGCTTGCGGTTCTTCTCCTCCATACGCCCTAGTGGCTTTCACCCTTGACCCACTTTATGAGGTTGTATCTTCCACGGGGCATCTGTTTTGATAGTGTGCCCCCTCGCATCTGAAGCATCTGATCCTTGTGTTTGGGCTTGGGGGTCTCCACCATGTGGTGTTTGATCCTGTGGGACCATATGATGCACTAGGAGTTGGCCTGTAGTGGTTGTTCCCCCATCTGCATGCTACTCCTCTCAGTACTAATGCGCAGACTACGACACGACTGGGGTGGTATTGGGAGTTTGCTCCACATGTTCGTGAATGGCCATCTAGGGGCGTTGGGTCTCGGGGTCTAGGAATTGTTGTTGAGGTTGGTGTTGAATCCATTTCGATTCCCCTAGACTATTCTTCTGCCTTCTAAGTCCACTAGTCTTTCAGCCATTCTCATGACCTCTGCTAAGCTAGTTGGCTCCTGTCTCTCCACATCTCTTCTAGCCCATTCTTGAATCCCAAATAAAAATCCATGTAGTTTGGTGTTAGTATCCATGTTTGGTAGTTGTAGCATAATTTGCACGTATTTACTGACGTACTCTATCTTCCCTTGTGTTTGCTTAAGGTTTCTCCATTCGTCTCTAACTTTGAATTTCTCCATCTTTGGAATGAAGTAGTCTTTGAGTTCCTCCTAGAGTTCTTCTCATGAAAAGATGGTGTGACCTTGCTCTTGTTCTAGCAGGTACCAACTAGCAGCATCCTCCTCCAAGTAAATGGCTGCCACTTTTGCCTTCCTATCTTCGGTGATTCATGCATACTTCAAGTATCTGTCCACCTCTACAATCCATTTCTTCAAGACCAGTACGCCTCTCTCCCCTTTTTACTTGGTGGGTTGAGGCATCTTGAATTTGCCTTAGTCATCTTGTGAGCTATCACTATCGTCCTCTTCTCTACGGTTGTGCTTCTTATCCTTCTTCTTGCTTCCTACTTCTACTACCTTCTCCTTATCTTTCCTTGTATCTTCCACTCTCCTAGAAGTCTCCTCTCTACCTAATCTATCCATGTCCTCTTGAATTTTGTGTCTCTTCTCCTCCTCTTGTTGTTGTAACACCCATTCTCTATAGCCCTGCTCCACCTCTAGTTTTATTTTTCTTTTCTCTTCCTCTTCCTTCATTTACATGTTCCTCCAAATCGACTCCAGCATGCCTGGCATACCCTCCAACTGCCTCTCCAATCCGGCTACCTTCTCCTCTTGGGCTACTCTCCATTCTTGCCCTCTACTTTTCTTCCTCTCTTCCATTGTTGGAAGGGGTGCATTCTCCCTATCCTCCTCCATGTGGTTGGTGGGGTTGTTACTGCGGGGAAGCCGCGTTGTGGTCAATGGTGTTGTCGGCATGGGGAAGTTGTGTTTTGCCTTTGGTGGTAGTGGTCGTGCCGCAGGGAAGCCGTGTCACGCCTTCAGATGGTGGGTGGTGTCGGGGTCGTCGTGTTGGGATGTCATGCTGGGGTTGACGCGACAGGGGTTGCGACGCGGGTTGATGTGACACAGGGCATTGCGGCATAGGGGTGTCACGACATGGGTCGTTACGTCTCATTCTCTTCGAGGCATTGGATCTTCTCTCCTGCTTCCGTGAGCACTCCTTCACTCCGAGCAAGAGTTGCTCTGATACCAAGTGTGATGCACCTACAGTTATTACACACTCAACACGGCATAGAAAGGTAACACAATATGTGAGAGCAAGGTATACTCTTGTATAATTCACTCAAAGAAACGGTACAACATAGGCACATCCCACGACTACACCCCCGTGATGCCGCACATACGAGGGTTCACCACTGGGTATAGGAAATTACATGTAGAGTGGAAACCAAGTAGGGCTCAGAGTCACTACTACTCCCTATATAGGTGTTTCAGGTGATAACACCATGGTATAGCTACAAAGCCCTTACACACCCCCCCCAAATTGTTGCATGCCTTTAGTACCTCAAGTTCCAATCAAACTCACCTTTCTTGTTTTCTAAAACAAGCCATTTTTTAAAAAAAATTACAAGATCAACATATGCAATAATGGGCATTTCTAATAAAATTGTTGCTTAAGGCATTTACTTGCATGTTAGTAGTGGCTTAAACATGTTTGCTTATGTAAAATTAGATTTTTTTTTTAAAAGTTCTTTTAGGATGACCTCAATTGCTACCCTTGATTAAAAGATATGCAATGCTTCTCAGCATTGTTGGGTACTATAGGCATTAAGCATGCCATTTTTTCAAGTGCCCACATTTTAAAACTAAGTGTTTGTTTATGTACAAGTGTGAGATTTTTGTGTTTACTCTTTTACACAAAGAATTGGGATAGTATAGTACAAAGAATTGATGTTTACATTTTCACTCAAAGAATTGGGGTACTATAGTACAAGCTCACTTGAATGGGGAGAGTAACTCATTCAAAGAAATCTAGATATTGGCATATTATAAGACAAACTCACTCAATTGTGGAGTAAGTCATCCATAGAAATCTAGATATTGGCATATTACAAGACAAACTCACTCAATTGTGGAGTAAGTCATCCATAGAAATTTAGATTGTATTGGAGAGATGTATATACATCAAGCATGTGTGGAGTATAGGCTAGGACTGAGCTATAGATGACTAAATCAGAGATCATGTCAACTTGGCCTTATTGACTTGTAATATACAACTCTATCTCTATTAACAATTTGTCAAGAAAAGGGTGTCGTTGAAGCTTCCCATTCCATGGAAAGTTTTGCACCATTGCCAACACTTTTAGAGAAGTTGAAGCACATATGTTGGATCATGCTTTGAAGCTTTTATCACTCATGTTTGTTTAGCATTGGCCATCAAACAACTTTTGAATTGGGAAATATAAGTTGGGTGGCATACCATCCCTATTTAAATGGGCTTTGTCCCTATGTTTTTTTTCCTAATTCTTGTATCTCTTCTTGGTCGTCTTGGCAATCGTTAGTGTGAAAAGATAATATCTATCGAAGATTCTTGGCAATGTCTTTTACAACGAGCTATAAGGTTTTGTCAAAATGAGTGGGATGGTTGTAAATATATTCTCGTTCTTCCCACATCACTAGGACCATTGTGAAGACTAATTGTCTCTTTGGTAGTACTCCAATGTTTGCTTGTTCAAAGACACAAGTGACAATGATCATGGTGTCATCAAGTTCTTGAAGCACTTAGTCAAAGATAGATTCTATTTTTGAGCCATGTCTTTGCCAATTTTATAAGAGATTACTTATAAACTAGTGCTTTAGGCTTGTTGGGGCTAAATCTTAGAATTGATGTGTTAGTTGTGGTTTTTGAATTGGTGTTTGCATCCATTTTCATTGAAGAAATAAAGGGTTATTCCTTGGCTAACTATGGATTTGGTTGAAGTCAATGGCTATAACTATTCAAGCACCACTCTTGATTTAGGAGTAGTAGCTATAGGTTCAATGGATTTGGCAATGTTAGTAGTCAAGGATGATTGTTGATTTAGATTCAAAGTTGAATTAGAAGTGGTATCTTATTGCAAAGCTTTACAACTAGGGTTAGTGGTAGTTTGAGATTGTTATAGTCTTTGGATGGTTTCCTTGGCTTTTCTTTGAGACCCCTTTTATTGGCTTGAGCAATGATATGTGGCTGCTGCTATTGTGTTTCTTGCTTTGAATATGGTTTTTCATGTAATATAGTTAATTTTTAGTCTATTTTTAGCTTAGGATATGAGGAGCTAGGGCTTGCCTATAAATAAGGCAAATGAGCAAAATGTAGGTATCTTTTATCATTTTGATCATTTACGAAAATCCAAGGACTTTCATGGTTCCTTCCACCATGGCATGGGTGAGTTCACATCCCATCTAGGTTGGAGGTGAGTATCTAACCCCCCATTGTAAGGGGTGAGTTCCTTGCTACTTCTATTGGTTTTCATGGTGTAATACTTTAAAATAATGTTCAGTTCATAGGCTATGATAATATTGATCATGACTTCTCTATTTTCTTGAGTCCATTTCTTGTATTTCTTGGCTATGGAGTCTACCTCTTTTACATTGGTATCATAGCATGGATTTGATTCTATTTCAGAGCATTATTACAAGTCATTTTCTAGCTTGATGGAATAGAAACATGAAATTGCAAGTACATGTACAATTTGGTTCAAGGGCATATATGTGACTAGATAGCTTTTCTACTTCAAATTGTGACTAGCTTGGGAGCTTTTGGAGGAGATCTTGAAGAGAATAGTGGTTTTTGGATAAATTTAGTAGGTCGTGGTCATCTTTAGTGAAGATTAAAGGCTTGGTTACTTTTTCCAAAAATAGGGTTTCTCTTTCTTCTTCAAACTTGTTATCAAGATTTCATGGAGGATTTGCCTTCTATCTCTTCTCCACAAATTCTTCCTCGTCAAAGTCCAATGGATCTTGATTTAAGACATTTTTTAGAGCTCATTTCATACCATTTGTATGGGAGAAAGAAGAGGAAACAATAGTTGCAAACAACTCAATTTGTGCTAAATTCTTGGCATTCAGATCTGTCCACGACTTCCTCATTTGTTGCTTCTCTTGGATGGACAATACTAGCTTCCTATGGTTGGTATGGTGAGGCAAAGAATAACTTGATGTGATCTTGCAAAAAATGAAGTATAACTATTGTCATCTAAGCTAAAGGCCACAAGAGGGATGTCCAACACTAAGATGCCTTCCAGCGTGATTTGGCTTCTTAGTCTGCTTTATAGGCTAATCCTATTAACATTCACAACTTCTCTCCTTGAATGTCAAATGCAATAGCATTTTAGGCTATCGTAAGGAAGGAGAAGGAAGAGAGGTTGTCTAGGAGGAGCTTCTGATAGAGCCTTTCCATAGGGTGTTTATGCTAGTGGAGGGAATTTAGACATGATATATTCACGTGCAAGTGGAGCTTCTATTAGGATTTTCTTGAGATTCCATGGATTAAGAGATTTCGAAAGAAGTTATAGTCAAAGCTTGCATGGTAGGAAGAAGAGAAATAATAACAACTTCTAGCAAGTAGAACATGAAGTCAGATGCAAGCAAGGGAGGACAATCAAGCCATAATAGTAGTCAACAAGACCTTAAAAGGAAGCCACAGACTTCAATAGCAGAAGCAACAGCTTTTGTAGCATCCATCTAAACCCCAGGCATGGAGTATACCACTCTACAAATTTGTTGCTATGATTTTGGCCTTGGGAATCAACAAAAATAAAGGCAGTATATGTGTGAACTAGGTTGACTCTTTCAATTAATTTAAGGAGTATGAAGTTCCATATGCAATTTTTGAATGTTTGTTATGTAGTAGTTTTATTGATGGTGTTTAGACATGTGATATGTTTTAAAGTGAAGTACCTTTGTAGATAAGATTTAGCATTGTTTAAATACATGGAGAATCTCAAAATAAGAATATGTATACTTATATAGTTCGAGTCAATGATTGCGAGTTTGAACATTTACATGTTTTTTTTTGCGATGTTAAATGAGGTTTCTTCTCTTCAAAAAATAATACTTTTTACATCTTGCTAGGTGTCCATATAGGTTCTTGTACCTTATTACGATTGCATTTTTCTTACGGATGGTGGCATGCTCAAATTTTCTAGCCTTGTTTATGCTAGCAACTATTGCTTCCATGTTAACCTTGAAGTTATCCTCAAATAGCTGGAATGTTTATATGTCTTTCTTCATTTTCTTGACGAAATTTCTTCGATGTTGTTGGATTCTTTTCCTAATGTTGGTCATCTATCCTATGTATTCCTTGTTGTTTTTCTTATATCTTATGCTATAGATGAAGTACTTGCTTTTGTGTCTCTGCATTGGCACTTCTAGACTGCCGGCTTATGGGTTTTACTTGTAGACTATGCCAAATGATATGGAAGTACTTGAGTTGGTGGCAAGACTTGCAATGGTTGAGGCTGCAAGCATGGCACTGTGGCAGAAGTTTGGTTTCTTCTTGGTTTGCTTCTGTCTATATTTCTATGAGAAAAGTTGATATTGTTAGTTTTTTAAAAAAATATTTGAGAAGAAGTCATGTTTGAAAACGTGCATGTTACGTAAATTATGTCGCTAAATGGATTGGAGTTGGAACCGTGTTTATGGGTGTAGACCTCTCTCCTCAATAGATATGTGACCTTCTCAATCGTTATTGTAGGATTGTCACAACCATGATTATAGTTGTTATTTTTCATGTAATCTTCTAGTATGTCCTTGCCTTCTTTTTTCATGAATTCTACCAACTAGTTGGGTGAGATGTCAAATCTATAATGCAGTAGCTCAACTGGGTATGTTCCAATGCCATTTGTTCTTGGGTCCATAAATGCTTAGGCCGTGCTTGTTCGTAGTGGATTGTCAATCAAGTCTTTGTACTCAAGTTTGAGTCTATCAAGTACGCCTTTGAGGAGTCCTGCATATTAACTGCATATGAGTTAGCATTGTTGTTTCAAGTAAAAATGAAGGTTGTAAAGTTTATAGGAGATTGTGTACCAGTTGCGAATTTGTCATCTAAATGCAAGACACCATTCATTGTCGAGAATTTATGTGGATGTGGCCATTATTTTTTGGAGGTCATTGTACATTGCAAAGGCATTGATATATATTGATGGCTATTGCCCAGTGACTTTTTCCATTCTCATCTAGTTTGTTGTTATGTACCTTTGATTCTGTGTATTTGTAGGACGGTTCTCAATTTGGCGTTGGGTGTTCCTGTGGGTTTGAATGTATAGTGGAACATCAGAGTCATCTTTGCCTTGATAGGTGATATGTATTTGTAAAGGAGAAAATGAGCAAAGCACAATAGTATGTTAATAAATCTATTAGCAGCAGAAGAAATTTAGGAAAACACATGAGTATATTAACAAACAACATTTGAAAGAAGGTTTAGAAGATTGCTTTATTACTTGCTATAAGAAGCATATGAGATTGTTGTGTGATGGAATGTGTTGTATTTAATCTTTGTTTGCTTTTTGTTGAGATGTGTTGTTTCTCTACTTCAGTCATGGTGTTAAGAAAGGTGTTGGAGAGAAGGTAGATGGATTTGAAAGGTCGAGGATACACACATTTCTTCTTTTGATTACACAGAAGAGCATTACATACACTAGTCTGGGCATGAATACACTTCTTATGTGTAGAAGAGCTTTTTGACTGTGGTTCCTTGCTATTTGTGACCGGTGATTGCATATGCAAGTGTCAATAAGAACGTGGATTTATGGTACCACTTTCTATTTAGTGCCTTGCATTGGTGGAATGTTTGTGCTTGCTATGCTGATAGTGAGTTATTGGTTCATTGATTGGATCGTGACAACCTGGATTCATGATATTATTTTGTCATTTGATGTGTTGATACGGTTGATCTTACACATCGCACCATTTGCTGCACCTATGGTGAGGTCAATATTCTCAGTTATCATTGTAGTCACTCCAACTGCTATCTTCTCTATCTTGTGGAAGTTCTTATCGTGTAGCTAGGTCTACAATGTTGGCTTGTCATTTGCATTCACCTGAACTTTGACGGTGTGGATTTGTTTAACTGTGTAATATTTGTGTAGAATATGCTTGTCATAGTTGTGAATATCTTCCTTGTGTATGCATATGATTGTTTTTTTTTTTGTGGATGAAATCTAGGACATCCTTCTCATCGATCATGCACTAATGTAAGCATTCATGTATCTCTGGCTTTGTTGGACAATGATGCCTAATCACTTGTAGAAATTGTAGGAATGGCAGGTCACATGCATGTTGAGCTGAGGTTTGGAGAGTGTGTTGCGTTCCATGTGCCTAGTACGATGACGAGGTGATGTGACATTGTTCACAAAACTTGATTTAATGGCTACAAATAGACGGCAACTGTGCAAGATCGCCAAATAGAATCATGATCTTATTGCTGAATAGAATGAGCATCAAGCCTTGGCAGACGCTCACTATCTGGTGTACTATTATATCGAACGCTATCTTGTTAATATGGCCATCTCATCGATGATTATTGTGTCAGTTTCTCTTATTGCAATGTAGCATTCATTCGTCTCTTACAATTGTATTGGATATTGATGTGCGTGTACTGGTATCTTGAACTAGTAGTGGACCATGGTGGATAGGTTACATAGTGTAGTTGTAGTTGTTCCTGTGCTTGCTGTCAACAATATGCTCTTATTCTTGGCAATGAGGTTGTAATTGTAATAATGTATAAGAAAGCTGTTTCCATTGCCTGGTGTGACATTGACAATGTGTAGGTTATATGTCGCATCAATGAGGTGGTTGTAGATAGCTTGTTGTCTTATTATTAGAGTACTGTAAAAAATTGTTCAAAACTCTTTCTGAGCTGTAATATCTTTATTTGTATTGATGCAATGCTTCTTTCATAGTCCGAAGCTACTGGAGGTATTGTGAATGTTGTTGGGTTGTCTTGGTGAAATGAAAGTTTTGAATGATCATGTTCATTAATTGGTGGGTTCGAGCAAGCTTCTTTGCATGTAGTTTGTGATGAATATTTTGAGGTCTTCCTCATTGGCCACGAGACCATGGAGTTGGCACTCGATGTAGTATGAAAATAAGGATGTTTAGATAGTCTGAAGTTGCAGAGAAGCATACTCATTGATCTCATGACTTCTGTGCAAAAGCACTGGTATACATTCGGTCAACTCTCAAAAAAGATTAGCACTTTATCTTTCCTAGGTAAACGATTAATCACATCTGGAAATTTCCTACCAACGGTTGACACCCTCACCATCTGATTCTTATCAAGATATGATTCCTTGAAATAATTTCAATGGCATGGGCATTCAATTCCTTGAAACTCTACTCAAGCATCCACTCTTTCAGTACAACAAAATTTATGCATTAACTACGAAAAGTATGTCAGCCCTGATGGCAAAAGTTTGAAGATGCTATCTTCTTTAAGAGTATGGGAACCTCAAAGCTTTTCATGATGCTTTCATATCAGGTGCATGATTCTTAGACATAGAAAGGCCACCTTGACAAACAAAAAAAAGATAGAAAAACCTTGCTTCTGAGATTAGACAAGTCTTTGGGAAGCCAGACCAAAGCAAGAAATTTGATATGGCTCAACAGGTGTAGCTCAAGAGAAATTGTTCTGCTTCATGGTGGCATTTTTTTCCCTCAAAGTGCATATGATAGTTGTTGCCATTGTTGCTACTAGCTTCATGAATGACCATAGCCTCCTCTTATTTGTGAGAGAGTTCAGAAATTCAGTCAAGAAGGGGATAGTGGCATAATCATACTTATAGCCTCCTCTTGTTTGTGAGAGAGTTATTAGATTTGCAAGGCACTTTGATAATGGTACTACTTTGGGGGCTTGTGCAACTAAAGTAATTGTTGACCAAATTATTGTCATCTAAAGGAATTCCTGCAACATTTATCATCCACTTGTGTCACATGTTTGCTACCCTGTGACATGTGCCACATGTTTGCTACCTGTGACATGTGCCACATGTTTGCTACCCTATGACAATCTACAATCAATTGCAGAACCACGAGATACCTCTACATTCTTTGAGGATTCATGATCACATGATACTGCTATAGCTGGCTTGAGTGCAACTATTGTTAGCTAATTTATTGTTCTTATGACAAGTTCACCACTACTAGATTGGTTGCAATACTGAGGCCAGTGAGTTCCATGCTAAGGTTGAGCTCTTGTATTCCTATTCTGTTGTTTCAAAATACTAATTGAACTTCATATATTTACATAAATGACTTGATGAACAAAATTGGGCCACTAAGTGCAGCTATAGGAAGTTAGGCAAAAGATGCTGGTACTACTGGGTGTAATGTAGCACATATTAAATTTGTAGGTGACATGTCTTCTTTGTGCTACCTCAAATTGTTGGTTGCCAAGATGAATAGATTCTACTTTTCAAAGGAGGCCAAATTGCATTATGACCTGATTGACATCATACAAGACGTTTTGCCTCTTCTGTTGTAAGAAAAACCATCAATGCAGGCCAGACTAGCTTTAATGGGGAAGAACAACTTAATAAACATGGTGCAAATCCTTTTGGACGACCTGAAAAGGATACTAAGGCAATGCATACATTATGTGGTTTTGAAAGATGTACATCTACTGTTTACTATCAAAATTTCAAGAACTGTGGTAAGAGCATAGAATCCCAGAAATCCCAGGAAGTTGAGCAAGGTGGTTATCAAGAGAAGCTTGCAGAAACCATTGTTGCAAATGGGGACATGTTTTGGCTACCATGAGGTTGAGAAACTCAAAGAAATCAATGGTTCCATTTCCATCTGCATTAACCTCATTAATCATCTCCTGCAACTTCTGGACTAGGCATATCAAGCAGGGATGATACCGCCTCCTCTTTTCACAACCAATCTACCTCTGCCAGTCCTACTTGAATGGTGCATGAACTCTTGATGGGATGAAACATAAGACTTCAAGAAAAAAAAAGTATTCGAGAAGTATTACAAACATCATCTTGCAAAGTGACTTATGTCTGGGAAATGTGTGCCAAGATGAAGCTACTACTAGAGGTGGGACTCAAGATGGCCTTTACACTAGTAGATTAGTAGGAGCCCAAGAAAGCCAATCAAAGTTAGGACAAGAAGCTATCCAAGAGATTCTTCCATTTTTGCTTCCAATTTCAGAAGAAATCTTCAATGTTGCATGTCTTTAGGGTTTCACGAAGAACAAAATATGAGCTCTCTTTGAAGTAGCAGATGCCTTAAGTTGATGTTGCTAAGATTTGTGGGAAAGGGCTATTGATAACACCATGGATGATGGAAAGAAGCCTTGAAGAAGAAGAAGAAAGAAAGAAAAGTTTGCTCCTTGAAGCCTCTTCAAAGCCATCAACAATGGTGCTCCACTTGTTGAGAATGAAGAGGAGAGAAAGTTTCAAACATAAAATGTTTGTAAAACTTCATGATCTGTAGGTTAGAAGAAGATCTCTATTGAAAACTCCATGAAACCTTGACCAAAGCTTGAAGAAAGAGGGAAAAAAGCCTCTCTTCAAAAGTAACCACAGTTTATTTCCCTTCTAAGCCTGACAACTCCCATTTGACCTAGTTACCTCAAAATTACATGAAAATTTAATGACGACCTGATATTTTAGCCTTCCACTACCATATCTGTCCTTAAAGATCTCTTGATATAGTCTTCATCTAATTGTAGATGTCCTGCCAGCACTGATAGTCATTGTCTATATCTAGTATCTGTAGTACTTGTCTGAATTTGGTTTTTATGGTGAAAATTGAATTGAAATAGAGAAAAATGGATCAAAGACCAATGGTCTAATACCACTTGTCAAGAAGTGAACTAGAGAGAGAGAAAGAGGAGAGAGAAGATTGCAGAAGAGAGAGAAGAAGAAGTGCAAAAGAGAGAGAAAGAGAGTGACGAGGAGAGAGAAAGACTAGAATTGGAGAGAGAAAGACAAAAAAGAAGAAGAGAGATGGCTCGAAACCATGAAAGGACAGGAGGAGCTAGAGAAAGAAGAAGGAAAAAGTTGTATTATTGTGTAAAAAACTCATTAGTTGTACATGTGGCCTTTGCCCTTTTATATGCCCCTAATTCAGCTCTTTACAATCTCAGTATTGAAGCAGCAATACTATAGTGGAGGATGTGCATGACAACCTCCTCATTGGAATTGTTCTTGTTTGCTTACCTATAGTTATCGATGTTTCTTTGTAGACATGTGGTGCTTGTGCTGTTTGTGATTAAGACAACTTGTTTTAGTTGGTACAGAATTAGGATGTAAGGCTTGTGTAAGGTGTACACAGAGAACAAGATTGATGCTCACATCTTAATGTATTCACTAAGATAGTTTTTGCCATTGTAGGTGCCATGGCTAAGTGGGAACATGAATGGAAACACTACATTTTCCAACGAGCTTCTTGCAAGCAAACCATTTGTCCTAAATGTTGATGTTCTTTTTATGAGACTGTTATTATTTAGTAATATGACACATGTGAACTCGTGTTGATCGGCTCTTTGGAATGCTTGGTTGTCATTGGCTTAGCTCGACTATATTGTCAAGCAAACTGTAACCTCTTTCATTCTGGTGTTCTGCTTGTAGCATTGGGTCGAATGGAGCGCTTTCACAATAATGGAGCTCTAGAATCCTTTTGATGAATTGCCTGGCTGAGGATGTGAAGCCCTATCCTTGAATGCAAATGTTTTGCTATAGACATGTACTTTTGGATCAATGGACGATATAGCATGTTAAAAGTGAACACATCTACAATATTAGATATAGTCAAGTAAATTCTAGCAGATGGCTGCGAAAGCGATGCATCATTCCAAGAGACAAGAGGGTTGTTGAGAATTGGTTAACGGTCCAAGGTTCTGTTCACAATCACTGTTGCCATTTTGTAGACCGAGATGGATGTATTAATGATGCTTAAGAGTTGAAGCTATATGGCTTCGCATTGAGAACTTGTTTTGTGTAGTCTTGTAATAGTGAGACCATGTGTTTGTTTCTATCTTTGTTTGCAAGATATGGTTGTCAACTCATTGTCATCGTGTTGACTCTGTGTTGTTGGCATGCAAGGATGAGAATAGTGCTTGAAAGGTCAAAAGGATCGAAGCTTGCTTGGAAGAGCTATGGCAGGAGAGCAAGAGCAAGAAAGAAAGAGAGACCAAATGGGAACTCCAATAGTCACAATGTGTGACCAGGCCTTCCTTTATTCAAATTGTCACTAAAAGAATAAAGAATAAAGTGATGGTGACGAGCACCTACCACTTGTAGTGCGTAGTGGTAGGTACTGTCAGTGTAGTAATACACGGGCGGCTAGGCAAAGGCGCCTTTACCCCCAACAACCTTCCACTTAAAGGCGAATCTACCCCAACGAGGAGTGAAAAAGAAAAAAAAGAAAACATAGTACAATGTACACATGTATAACAGGATGAGGAAAAATGTAATCTCATCCAACGCCCATCAATCTCTTGAGGAAGGCAAAGCGCTCGTATCAAGACACTAGCAATGGCACAAAAGCCGTAAATATCAAGCAAAGAAGCTCAACAAGGGCATATGATAGCACCAATGCCAGAAGATCTAAGATCAAGCATCAATAAGATCTCATGAGCATATAGGCCGTGTAGCATCCATACATAGTATCCATAGACCTTAAGTACATCAAACTGTAACTCTGGCAAGCTGAGAAATAGCCAAACTAAGCTCCGGATAATCAAATCTCAAGCCAAAGCAAGGCTCAATAGCATCAACTCCAAACAATGTAACGGGCATGTAGTAGTGACATAGGCCAAGCATGTCAAGACCGGTCAGACATAAGAAAAGTACATGCCATATTCAGCCCTGAATATTCCAGCAGCAAATAAATGTCCAAAACTGAGTAAACAGTGGCTTAATCCAAGCTCAAAACCGTAGGCATAGTAGGCATCATAAGAAGCAAGAGGACATGCATGACTGCCCTGCTTCACAAAACTTGTGGACTGAAGTAAAATAACAAAAGAGAGCTCCAATACCTTTGAAGGAGTGCCCTGAGGGTGCCCAAATGGGCTGGGTAGATGCTTAGGAAGCCTCGGGAGTGACGGGAGCTCGGGAGAGTCGGCTATGGCTGCTGGGAAGGAGACCCAATGAGTGTAGATAATCGATAGGAAGCTGAAGGAGTCACGAGCCAAGTCGGAATGCTTGAGCAACCATGCTTTGATACCAGTTGAAAAGTGAGAAGGATCGAAGATTGCTTGGAAGAGCTATGGCGGGAGAGCAAGAGCAAGAAAGAGAGAGAGATCAAATAGAAACTCCAACTGTCACAATGTGTGACCGGGCCTTCCTTTATTCAAACTGTCACTAAAATAATAAAGAATAAAGTGATGGTGACGGGCGCCTATCACCTGCAGTGTACAGTGGCGGGTACTGTCAGTGTAGTAATACACGGGCAGCTAGGCAGAGGCGCCTTTATCTCCAACAGTGCTTGATAATGCCATTGTTACTTGTATTTCTTCTATAGATATGGATAATCTAATTAATTATAGCTAATTAATAAACATAATCTAGCCTAATGTGGAGGCAAAGGTGGGGTGGGCAACTGAGGTTTGTGTGTGTGCGTGTGTGGAGTGTGAGAGCATCATTGGGCAACGGAGGTCTCTCTCTCTCTAGGGCAAGACCATGGCCATAATCATGTCCCTCCTGTCGATCGCTCCTTCCTCCCTTAGCCATACCCCCACCACCATTCACCTCTTCGTCTTCGCTTGCTCCTACATGTAGCATTCACTTCCCCTTCTCCTATGCCTCTCTCTCTCTCTCTCTCTCAGGTGCATCATGAGAGATACACACAGAGGCAACCGACTTCAAGAGAAGGTACAAGAAAAAGAAGCATAGGAAGATTAAGAAGAATAATAATACGCAAGAGAGTAGACAAACATATTCAAGAGCGTACTTTCGATGTGTCCATTGTAAAATCTCTCTTGTGTCTTGCTTCGTCAAGTCTCTCTTATTTAAATATTTAATCTTATTTTATTATCTTTAGTGTCCTGTAAAAAAGCAATGTAAAAAATCTAAAATGTGAAAGCTATGAAAAACTAAAACGGACGAAAAGTTGAAAACCGAGAAAAAAAGAAAAAAAAAGTGAAAAACGCCGCTTTGCTAAACGTGTAATAAATTACCCAGTTCATCTTCCCTCTTCTCGTGGGAGAGAAACGCAAGAGATTGGAAATCTGCTGCTCTTTGACACAGAGAGCCTTGGAAGAAGTAGAAGGATTCCGATTAATTTGTAGCAGTTGACAATGGCCTATGGCAGGCAGAAGCAGTCAGGTCAAAACATGATGCTGGAATTGGAGCACCAGAATCCCAGCCTAAGGCAGGACCAGATTCAGCCTCCTGCTTCTTCTTCCCTCTCATGAGAGAGAGAGAGAGAGAGAGAGAGAGAGAGAGAATAGTCAGATAAAAGTTCTTAGCCTTTGATGCTACGAGAAGTACTATAGCCTGACATTGTTTCAGAAGAAGGCTGATTGATATACACGAAAAGCTTTTCAGATTGAAGGCAAAACGTGTATCCAGTCGATGGAAAATGCCTGTTAAATGCTGTCACTGGAAAGTATTCTAGCAGAAGTCCTACCTAATATAGAGAAAATTCCCGCTTAATGCTGTTACCACACGAGGAAATTCCGGCAGAACGACTGGAGGGATAGTGCCTGCTAAATGCTGATACTCAATGAAACAGCTTCACAAAGATCATAGAGCTGGTTTGCTACCATGTATCGTGCTCGCCAAGACTTGTCCTGTAAAAATTTTATTATGACAGGCAAAATGTTAGCAACACAGTCTGCTCAATGCCACACAACCCTCCACTGCAAGAATTCTGACTGAATCCTAAAAATCTTGAGTTAGATCACAGAAAAATGACACGATCTTAGTTTCGAGAGAGATAGGCTCTACGGTTTCGGTAAATTTGCCAAGATGCGAATCAGCTGATCGTCTAACCTTTGGCATATCATCGTGACAGAGTTGATTGTAAACTGACCGCAACTCTGCACATAGCAATTCTGGTGTACTTGGATAGGCAATGTGAAAAAGGCCACAAGCAGATACACGAGCAGTGAACCATTCACCTGCTCCCAACCTCTTCACAAGTGGTATAAACCAATCAACTAGATCAGCCTCTTTCATTTGAGAGCCAATCTGACATAAAGAATCTACATCGTTTCAAGAGGAGGAAGGAGCACATGTGCATGTTCTATATTCCCACAAAGAATCCTAGTGGAAGGTGTACCTAGTATAGGGAGGCTTCCCGCTGAATGCTGCTCATTAGATACTGTCAAAGCTGAGGATGGTTCTGCAGGCCTATGGTTTCTTCTTCTTCTAGGTCAGCAATCATGCTCATGCTCAAATTATCTGATAGAATCCACACAATGATAACTAATTTGGAAGAAGATGTTGATGACTCCCAACCTTATCAAGGGGAAATGATGTTCTCCATTCCACACTACTATTTACGTATCGTTTATCAGTCTAGAAAGAGGACATATGCCCTTTGCAGTCATCTTGATCAGATCACACTACTATTTATGTATCATTTATCAGTCTAGAAAGAGGACATATGCCCTTTGCAGTCATCTTGATCAGATCACACTACTATTTATGTATCATTTATCAGTCTAGAAAGAGGACATATGCCCTTTGCAGTCATCTTGATCAGATTCAGCTGGCATTCCCTTGCCTATCCTATGATTTGGGGTAGGTTGAGTCTTAAAGTGATAAATATCAGCTTTAGACTCCAAACATGAACTTGCACTACAAGTGGTAAAATGTGGGCATTTTTGTGAAAGAAAACTATCCTGACATGAAGGCTATATGGAAGGTCAAGGCTTCCATCAGCTTGCAACAAATTTTTCAGTGAATCAGGTGCTCTCTGGATCTCAGGGCCTCTCCCCTTCATCGAACTTCTGAAAAATTTTGGACTTTCCTACGTGTCCTCCACCAGTCCAACCAGCCTTCTAGATTGATGCCTTTGCATTCACACTGGTTCTACTTGGATCAGATGACCTAAGCCTGACTCCGACACTGGCTGCCTCAAAGGAGAGTTTCCATCGCAGCTGTGACTGCTTGGCTTTGCTACCGTATTTGAAGAGTCCATAGTGAGCATATTTGTGCTTTGGTTGTTTGAGCTTTCTACATGGCGCATCAAGGAAGATGAGGCGGTAATAGGAGCAATCAAGCTTCTACAGGAGTTGGCCAGCATTGGGTAGCTAGGATTGGATGAAACCACTGAAGTGGTACTTGTAACAGGAGGGGAAAGATGTGACGCAGCAAAGGCTATTGATAGGGCTCACTTTGGTGCTTCCATCACAGTGTAATCTGCTTGTAAATTAGAATGCATAGCTGGCCAATGTGTTTGCAAGGCATGAAAGAATTGATTACAAGAGTACATCAAGTAGAATAGGCAGTAGGCAAACACACTTTTTCAATCAACAGTCGTTGGAATCTCGTACAAACATCAAAGACATGGGCGGGTCTGGTATTTGCCACTTTGAGGGTAGTGAAACATAGTTAAATTGGACCAGGATTATGGCTTGAAAGATTTTGATGCCACCTTCCATATGAGCGCTCTTATGCTTAGTTTGGATTAGTTTTGGGGGGACATTGATGTTTTGCTGATAGTCATTACTGTGGACAGCACTATTGCCTTTTAGCTATGAATAGCTGCACTATGGACAGGAGCATCCCACCTTTATATGAGCAGCATCACAATGGTAATGGGTATGTCAACGAGCATTTGGTATAAATAGCAGGATGCATATGATGATCAAGGTAGATGAAACCATCATGCAAAAACAATTCCCTCACTTCTTCTCGAGATGAGGACATCTCAATTTCACTCTTCTATTAATTAAAATATGAGAACTATGAGCGGTTTTAATCAAGATTAAATTTTATCAACATCAATTTTCCATCACAAAAACATAATTTGAAGATCATTCCAAACTCTTACATGGCTAAAGATGAACATAAACACTACAAAGTAACCTTAACTTCTCTAACATGGAAAATTTTAATCTCTTTATAAATTTTCTGCTCCTCAATATGATGGCGGGAATTTCACTCTTCTATTAATTAAAATATGAGAACTATGAGCGGTTTTAATCAAGATTAAATTTTATCAACATCAATTTTCCATCACAAAAACATAATTTGAAGATCATTCCAAACTCTTACATGGCTAAAGATGAACATAAACACTACAAAGTAACCTTAACTTCTCTAACATGGAAAATTTTAATCTCTTTATAAATTTTCTGCTCATCAATATGATGGCGGGATAAAAACGGCTCACGTTAAATCTCGGTCTGCCCGGTGACGTGACACCCGCAGTGTTTGGGCAAAACCCACCCTTTGGACCAAAGGGGTTTGATGTTGCTGCTAACAGGAGTTGAACTTGCGACTTCTTGATGCTAGACATTCTCAATACCATCTCACCTATGCACTTGTAGTTGAAATATTGTGGATTTTCTAAATTTATATATCATAAAAACGAATGTGACCCCTAAAAAGTGTTGAGTCACCAACACGTGGCCTGTCTACCGACGATAGCCCATAGTAGGCTGCTATATAACGTCAGCGGATAAAAACCAAGAACTCAAGTGCAGATCTTATGTAGCCCTTAATTTTGGAGGCCACTTAAGAAATAGAGGAAAGAGTATCTTTGGGCTATGCTTTTGGAAGAGTGCAAGAGGATAAAGCGATATAAATAGGAATTTCCTTAATAAGAAGAGTACTTTTTGAGAAGAAGAGAGTTCGCAAACGCCCTCCCCCCCCCCCCAAAACAATCATCTCTTCCACTTCTCCACTCCACATCATGGTTGTGTATCTCAGTGTCTTCTTCTTCTACTTGATTTTATCTCCATATGCTATCAAGTATAAGCTCTTTTATCTCACTCACTTATCTTATCAATCTTGTTTGACTTTACAAGACGCTTCCTATTGTATAAATTTAGGAGCTATGTTGGTTTTCATCCAAAAAATTCTAGCATATTGCTATGGGCTTTCTTAGCCTATGGTAGCACCATAATGTTGTGGCAGACACAAGATTCTCACATGCATACAAAGATGTCAACAAGATTCGTATGAAGACATAGAGATGACGCAAAGGGAGACCACCAATAATGAACTCGTGATGACTGACATGGTAGTAGAACCTGAAGCGATTGCATGACCTGATGGCGTAGAACTTACTTTTGAATACACTAGATATGGTTCAGCCTCCCTATATATTTTTATTATATTGATTAGGTGAGGGTAGAGACATTATTTGTTATGGGATCTTAGGTTTTAATATTCCAATCACAATGATGTTATTTACATGCTATATTCTTATTCCTTAAAAATAAACAAGGCCTTCACTAAAATAAGGTAGAGATTCTAGTCATGATAAACAATAGACAAGCTTAATATCAATCTAGAAGTAGTACAAAAAATCACGAAAAATAGCAAGAAGAGTCTTAAAATAGTCTAGCTAAAGATACAAAAGAAAGAGACTTAAGAAAAGTAAGAAACTATAATATAAAATTATTTATTTGAAAGGATAAATGGAAAAATTAGGGGTATGCACCTCATGGACTACTTGTTAATAGAATTTTTAAATCACTACTTATGAATGACTATCTTTGTTTGTGAATGCTATAATTAACTTTGGATTCATACCTATAACAGGTGCATGAGGGAAAGGATATTATGCAAAGGACAATTGGATTCCCATACCAACAAGTCATGAGCGTCTTGAGGGATGCTAGAAAGTCTTTTTGAGAGATGAGGATCTCTGGCTTGTGATGTGTGAGTGTTTTTGAGATTGCTTGAGTACCAATAGGGTAAAGAATTAGGCAGTAAAGCCTCATAATGAAGGACAATTTTTGAGGTATAAGAAGCTTAGTAGGGAGTTGAGCTCATAAATTTCTAATGGCCATTGAAAGTGTGCAATCACGTGTAATGTGCTCTATTGAGGGTTGATATGACTATGTTTTTTGTTGTTTTTTTGTTGGATTTTTGGGTGATTTTTGTATGATTTGAATAATAATTGATTATTTTGGAAGTGTTTGAGAGTTTTGGATAAGGTTGAATAGGTTTGAGAAGCTCATGATGTTTTTTAGTGAAGGTATGATGTGTTGAAAGGTTCTATTGAGTGCCTGATTGGTTCTGTTGAGCTTTTGTTTTCTTTCTATATGAGAGGTTGGAATGATGATTGTAATGGGAGCTTACACTCATCCACCAAGACCCACGGACTGCTTATTGCTTCAAGCATTTCAAGGGAGCACAAATGCTATCTCTCGTCTAGCCAACACACCTTCGATCCTATGGGGATGTAGTGAGCTTACCTTGATACCCGGATGAATAGCCTCCTCTCTCAATAGCAAACCAATAGCTCCATGATTCAAGAAGCGAGCTTAAGAAACCTCAAGCCTCCACCTCCAAGCTCCATCCTCCATAGCCGCACATGAGACAAGAGAAGAGAAGAGAAGAAGAAGACATGAGATGATGGAGAGCTTCTTCTCTAAGATCCCTCACCCTCACACTCCCTCTCTCAAGCACACACAAGCAAGCAAGAAGGAGAGAAGAAGAAGAGACTACTTTTGCTACACACCAAAAGAATCAGCTTCTCATTCAATTTTTGAGTTTATATACAAGCCCTAAATCCCTTGGGCACCCATCCCCTTTTTTTACATGACCAGGCATCTTGCCAATGTTCTCTTTCCCTATTCCTTTCTAGTTTCCTTATCCCTTTACCTATGTTTGTTTATACTTTACAATTTGCACAAGAGGGAGCCTGACACTCTTGCAAAATGAATTACATTGCGCCCTAAGCTTTCCTTGCTAGGATGTTTGGAGCACCTTGCTAGAATCTTCGGTACTTTCCCACGTTCTTTTTTAGCACCTTGCTAGAATCTTCGATACTTTCCCATGTTCTTTTTGAGCACCTTGCTAGAATATTCGGGTGCTCTCCCTCTTTCTTTCAAAGCACCTTGCTAGAATATTCGATGCTCTTCTTCGTTCAATCTAAGCACCTTGCTAGAATCTTCAGTGTGCTCTCCTACATTTTTTTGTGAGCCTAGCCTTCTCCTCAAATTTTCTCACCTGGGAAGAATGAGCTTCTCTATTCACTTTTTAACTTGGGCTTCCGTAGTCTTCCTCTACTTCTTTTTGGGCTACATGGTCTGTAACATGTCTGTAACATTACCCCCCTCCTAGACGAGTACCAGTCCCATGGCACTTGTGGGTCCAAGGAGCTGATGAGGGTTCGGTGATTTCAAGTGTGGTCATGTGAGTCGATGATGATGGGGCCTCATAGGGATTGGTTGTGGGGAGAAGCTGATCGCATGATTAAGGTGGTGGAGGCCCAGAGTGGATTGAATGGATGATGGGCCTCAAAAAGTTGGCGGTTTGCAACATTCGTATTTACCTAAAAAGAAAAGAAGGTGCATTACTTGGGGGGATGTGTCTACCTTGCCGTGTAGTGCATTGTACTCGTGCAAGTGGAATTGGGAGTTGGGTCGAACCATGGGTGTTGTCCCACACTTGAGGACCCAGTTCTTGCCTAAGGGGGGTGCAGTGAGTGTGGCTTAGGGAGAAGGTCTAACCATAGGTGAGGGTGACCTCCCTAGGTATGTCCTTCCCTTGATGTTCTTTTTTAATGTGAGAAATCAAAATGGGCAAGGGGGTTAGGGACGGAGCCAGCCGACCGAAGCCACCGGATGAACCTAACTTAAGGACACCTAGGTTTAGTGATTGTGGCTCGCATGTAGTGAGATGATTTAGTTGCATTCTCCTGTGATTTTCTTCTTGTGATCTCTTATTATTTTCCTTTTCTTTGTCTTTTTTTTTTCTTTTGAATAGATGAAAATATAATCTTCGCCATCAAAGTCATAAGAGGGAGGAGTTGGGGGCTTAAGATATTTGTTAAGGAATCTCCAGCTTTGCATGTATCCTTTGAGGTTCATTCGTGCATGGAGAGGAGTAGTGGAAAGAAATAGATGATTACAACGAGTGAAGTGGCTATCATTCATATCTTCTAAGAGACCTAAGCAAAAAGAGAGAGGGAGGGTAGCTCACATCATTAACCTAGTCATAGCGCATCTAACTATGCCATTTGGATTAAAAAAGAGTGGTGATACTCTTGTGATATAGGCTCTTCCTTTAATAGTACCCTAAGTAATCTGAGATAATTACACGTAGTTAGGAAGGATGGGTCTAGGCATGAAGTGAATTCATTAAGGAAGTGGACAATGGAGTCATATAGATCTTGTAGCGTGAAAGGTGAGGGCTTTCTTAGGCTTGATGGCATTGACATTGTATATTCTAGGGAAGTCGTGTCGATTGTCGATGTCTGGATTGTAATCCACTCCTACTCTTCTTGGATATGGCATGAAAATAGGGTTATTTCTTTCGAAGGGTAGGGTATTGCAAAACGACATCTAGGCATCTGCGTTGCCTTCCTAGATGCGCCTCCTCCACTTCGGTTGGCACTTATAGACCTTCACTATTTTGGGTACTTCATAGACATTATTCTCCCCGTAGTCAGGAGCCTCTGTTCCCCATTGGGTTGGATTTCTCTCTCTCTCAAAGGTCCACCTATCTCCCAACCTCCTTCTGACATCGATCACCTCTTCCACCACCTTGGTTGATAATACCTTGCTCAATGTGGTGGGGAATCTCCTCTCTTCTGTGCTCTTGTGGCCCTACTTCCTTGGGCTGTGCTACTTGTGCTTGGATGTGTAGTCCATGTCTCAGAGCCCTATGTGTGATTTCCAGTTTTTCCCTTAATAATTCAATGATCTCCTCCTCTTTAGATTGCATGGTGTTTAAGAGAGTATTGAGGAAGGTGCATTGTTGGGCTTTCGAACTTATTTGTGCAGCCTCTGCCTTGCTTTCTGCTAACACCTTGTCGCCTTCTGTAAGGGCTACCTGACACGCCAAGTTTCTCACCCTTCCTTCGCTCCTATCCACCCATTCATCCGTTCTTCCCTTCATTTTCTCCAAGATCTCATTATGGCTTTGGGCTAATGCCCTTAGTCTCCTCTCATGTTCCTCAATTTCTCTTTCTAATCATTTTTGCTCTTCTAGCTCCAAGGCTACCCTCTTTTCCAAATCTTCTATGTGCTTTTAGTGCCTTCGGCCCCTTTCTTCTTCTGTTGCTACTGCTAGCTACTTTGCGGTGTCCAGGATCTTTTCATTCTCCCCTTGCAGGTCTTTATACAACACTACTAGCTCATCATAATGGCATTGTAGACTCATGAAGTTTTGTGACTCTTCAGCGAGCTTTGCTTACCACCTTTCTTCTTCTCCTTCCTTGGCCTTGAGCTCCTCCTTTAGCTCGTTTATCTCTCTTTGACATGTATCCACTTGGTGGGTTCTTTCTGTTGGAAGGTTGCCATAGTCTCATTTTCAGCCTCTAACTCAACAATAGCTATTTTCTTTTCTTCTTTTGCTCTCTCAAGCTATGATAGAAGTTTCGTGACATAGTCATCATAGTTTGTAGACGTTGGCAGTGCTATAGGAGTAGTTACTATGGATGCTTCTATCTTCTGCCTTTTGGGATCTTGTCTCGACTCCGCATCCATAGCTGCCAGTCTTTTTGCTCCAATCACTAGGGTCCCTTCACTTCCACCTTGAACTATTTCTTATTGACTAGAAACTGCACCCAAGCCACAAGGTTACTGGCATCCACTATGGTAGAAGTGCCTCGGGTGGATGCAGATATTGGGGTGGTGGGCACTAGGCTGGCTAGAAGTGGGTGCAATAGGTTGTAGTGAGAGCTCACACTCATCCACCAAGACCCATGGACAACTTATTACTTCAAGCATTTCAAGTGAGCACAAATGGCTATCTCTTACCTAGTCGACACACCTTTGATCCTACGAGGGTGTAGTGAGCTTACCTTGATGCCCAAATGAGTAGCCTCCTTCCACATGTAGATCAGTAGCTCCACGATTCGAGATGCAAGCTCAAGCAACCTCAAGCCTCCACCTCCAAGCTTCATCCTCCATGGCCGTGTGCAAGGGAAGGGAAGGGAAGGGAAGGGAAGGGAAGAAAAGAAGAAGAGAGGAGATGATGAAGAGTTTCTTCTCCAAGATCCCTCACCCTCACACACACACTCCCTCTCTCAAGTACACACAAGCAAGCAAGAAAGAGAGAAGAAGAAGAATAAGCCACTTTTGCCACACACCAAAGAATAAGCTCCTCATTCACTTTTTGGGTTTATATACAAGCCCTAAATCCCTGGGACACCCACCCCATTTTTTACACGACTGAGCATCTTGCCAAGGTCCTCTTTCCCTATTCCCTTCTATTTGCCTTATCCTTTCACCTATTTTCATTTAAACTTTACAACTTGCACAGGAGGGAGCTTGGCACTCTTATAAAATGAAATACATTGCGCCCAACACTTTCCTTACTAAAGCCTTTGGAGCACCTTACTAGAATATTTGACGCTTTTCCACATTCTTCTACAGCACCATGCTAGAATATTCAGTGCTCTCCTTTGTTCCTTTTGAGCACCTTGGTAGAATCTTCGGTGTGCTCTCTTACATTTTTTCTAAGCTTGCCTTCTCCTCCATGTTTCTCACCTAGGCAGAATGAGCTTCTCCATTCACTTTTTGACTTAGGATTCCTTGGTCTTCCTCTGCTTCTTTTTGGCTACATGGTCCATGTCCGTGACATGTCTGTAATATAGGCCTTTACCCTTGTCCTCTATAACTAGCGGTGCTATAGCCTCTAGCACTTGGGTGCTAGTATTGGGGCTTTCGTATCTAGGTGGGCTCATGGCTGCCAACTCTTCTTCCCTTGAGGATTGCTCCACTAATAGGTGGATGGCTAGAGCTATGTCTTCTTTTTCTTTCCTCCTTAGCTCCCTAGCTTCTTCCTCAGCTTTCCTCCTCTCCTCTTAGCCCTCTTGGATTCCTCTTTTATTCTTTTTGCCTCCTCCTTTCTTTTTCTCCTTCTTCTATCTTCGACAATTTTGGACTCTCTACAGGCTCTTTGCAGGTTTATTCTTTCCTTCTTCCTGCTCTCTTATTTGTCACTCTCTATCCTCTCACTGGATTGTTCTTGTTCTTGAAGGGGAGGGGACCTATCTGGTATCTCGCCAACTAACTCATCTTTTTGTGCTTGCCCCAAAGCCTCTCTGATGATGGCCATCAATACCACTCCAAACCTAATGGTTGAGACCTTCTATGACGACTTCTTCCTTGCTTTGGAGGCCGAGATTCTCTAGCCGTGGGTCTTCCACCTATGGTGGCCAGTGCATTTGCTGAAGTTTCTATTGTCTTCCGCATGAAACTGTTCAGGTTTACTTTGTCCAGGGATTTGGCTGCAATGCTCTTCAACATAGGTACGTTGATTCAGCTCATCAATGCATTGTACCTATGACTAGAGAACAACGCATGGGCCATCTTTGCTTGCAGTTGGACTTCTGGATCTGGGATGTCTGTGAGGCTAATGCCATTGTTGGTATGGACTAGGATCTTATCCATCCCCAGCATATCATATACATCTCTTTTGGGCATTGCTCCACAATTTATTTTACGGTCTATTCTTCCATGGCCACATCCTTCAAGTTTAGGACATGCATAAACCTGAACTGGTTGAAAGGCCTCATCTCCATTGAGAGGCCGTATTTGGCTTATTCCTCGTCCAAGTACGAAAGTTTGTTGCTCTTCTCCTATCCTGCCATTGTGGGTCCCTGTCATAACACCATAGCTCACCATTAGTTTTCTTAAGATAATGAGTAGAGAGTGATTGTATGCTTATAGAAAAATGAAAAGCTTAAGTACAAAAATGGAATTTTTCTTCGCAACTTGCATAGTCTAGTAAACAATTCGCCCAATCCAATGAAGGTCCATGATAATTTTCTTAAAGTAAGTGTTTTTCCACCTTACCCCCTCCCCCTTTTGAAATGAGAAAAATCCTTCCTAGGATTAGAGGTTGAAGGGTTAAGACCATTCAATGCATGCTCATGGTGTTTCACTTTCGCATGAGCCAAGTATAGAAGTTTGGGTTGTACTACTCCATGTTAGCGTAGTGGTCCATGTCAATAGGTTTGATGCTTACATGAGTGATGTAGGTGAAGACATCCATTAGGAAATCACCGAAGCCCATTCTACTAGCAATGTGTAAGTCCTCCTTTATCAAAATGTGATCTAGGTAAGGGTGAGTCATGATGTGCTCTTCGAGGGGTTGGTTGCGAATGGTGGTCAATACCCTATAGGAGGTTGGGGCTAGGTAGGTTGGGTTGTATTCGGAGGTCTTGATTGCACATCTTTGCTCAACGTTGGTTATAATTTGGTATCCTTCTTGCTCCCATTGAAGTCGAAGAGTATTCATACCATTGTCGCAAGAAAGAGGAGTCGTTGGGTGGCCAACTGCTTCAACTCTGCAATTTCTTTGTCGGTGGCAAGGATTGTGCCCTTGTCATAAGATGTAATGAGACATTGCTTGTGTGTTTATTCGCAGAAAATCTCAGTGACAATGAGTTCCTCAGCTGCCCTGGGAGCCTTAATGAATACAAATTCTGATTCTTCCCATGAGAAAGGTAGCATCTGTACCTCTGTTGCTAAAGGCTTGTCTAAAAGATCTAGGTCTATCGGTCATAGCTTTTAGTGGAGTGTGGTAAACGTGGCATCCAAACGCTAAAGGCAACCAACCAAGTCATCCCCTGTATTTTCAGCTAAGTCTGCATCTAAGGTAAGGATTGATCGACTTTTGTAAGAGGGTTTAAGACTTGTTGGAGGCTGGGACTCGATAGCTCAGTGGCAGCTGACATCTACGGTTGCGGCTACTCCTGAGTGTGTAGTTTAGATTTTTGTGCACTAAGCAAAGTGTGAGATTCTGACAGTGTACTGCCAAATATTTATGAAGTTTTAGGGGCACTAGCATTGCTAGGTTGGTTCGGTTAGGATTTAGCAAGCTGGGGCTTCAGTTGATAGACTCGTTGAGATTCTACAAGCTTAACGATGTTGGGCTACATGGGCTTTGTTGCTTGAGCTTTTGGCGACTTTAGTGCCCAATTTGTTGTGCAACTTTGTGTGTTTGATTTTGAGGGTGACGTTTGAATAGTACCACTAGCCTTCTTGGTTTGAGGCACCCATATCTAAGCATTGCCCTCCTAATAGTCTTGCACTTGCAATAAGGTTTTAGGGACCCTCTCGGCTTGACCATTCGTTGGTGCCTATAGTTTCTCCGTTGCCTCATGGATCTTGAGTATGAGTTTCTAGGCTTGTGAGACTATGGTTGCATGCTCCTAAGTGTGGTAGTCCTTGATGTTTAGGCACCTAATTGAACAGTGGTTTAGTGGTGTAGTCGGTTACGATAAGTCTTGGCCCCCCTCCTTAGACTTGGTGGTGAGTTTCTCTACTAGTGGCCTCGCGAGCCTTTATGGAGCTGCACTACCCTTGTTGCTGAAAGCCATGACTATTTCTACATTACCGATAGTGAGGTGAATACGTTGTGATTCGTAATCAACATTAAAATGTGATTGCTTTTTAAATGAGTGTCCTAATAACGAGTTCTTATCGACATCTTTTATGTTTGGCAGCACATAAAAGATCATGGGTATACTTTTAGACTTGATAGAGGCTACGACTTTACACTTTCCTAAAAGGGCATACCATTGACCTTGTAGTGGGAGCTCATGCTCGACCGCCAAGACCCACGGACCGCTTATTGTTTCAGGCATTTCAAGCCGAATGCAATGGCTATCTCTCAATCAAGTTGCCTCCTCTCCATGCTCAATCAAGTTGCCTCCTCTCCCGAGCACTCCGATAGCTCCATGATCCAAGTGTAAGCTTCAAGCAAGCTCAATCCTCAAGCTCCATGCTCCAAGCTCCATTTCCGCGAGCAAGAGAAGAGAAGAGAAGAGAAGAAGAGAGGAGAAGATGGAGAGCTTCTCCACCATGGTCCCTCACACTCACACACTCACTCCCTCACACTCTGACCCTCCCTCTCTCAAGCACAAGCTCAAGCAAGCAAGCAAGAAAAAGAAGAAGAAGAAGAAGAAGAGAAGAAGAAGAGGAGAGCTACTTTTGGCCATATACAAGAATGAGCTTCTCTATTCACTTTTTTCCTTTTATACAAGCCCTAATCCTCATTGGGTAGTCATCCCCTTTTTGGTCTGGCTTGTCCCATTCCTCCAACCCTTCTCCTCCTCTTTCCCTATTGGCATGGCCTCAACCCATGCCTCTTGTGCACTTCTCTCCTTGCTTTAGGTCATTTTTACACTTGTGTTTCTAGATTTTTCTTGGCATGCCTTCATCTTCCGTTTCACTTTTGCCTTGGCCTTGTCTTCTACTTTAGATTTTTCGGATTATCCACCTTGTTCTTTTGAGGGTTAACACACCCCCAAATGGGCTAAGTTTGGCATTGGTGGGTTGTAGTTGTGGGTGACCAATTGGAGTCCACGATTGTCAGTTAAGATATTAAAATCAGCTTCCTCATCGATCAATGCATCAAAGGTATGTACCTAATGGGCAGTGACACCATTATGCACAAGTAAGTAGGTGTTACTGCCTCTTCATTTTCCTCAATTTCCATTATTGTCGTAACTCAGACCTTCATAAGGGACTAGAGCATGGGAGATTCGTGTAGTGGATGTGTAGGAGGGTAGTATTTCTTTATGCGGCTATCGTTGAAGAAGCCTATGCCCTCTCCGTCTAGGGTCTTGAGCTCTACATTTCTGGTTCGATTGATAGTGGCAGACTTGAAAAGGACCTAATCCCCTAAGCTTCATATTTTCTTTACAACCTTTTATTGAGTACAACTACACTAGTCACCCTATTCTAATTCTCGCTGCTTTACGTGCTTGTCAAAACAACTCTTGCGGCATGCCTTTTCGAAAATCACCATATGGGTGGCTCGGAGTCAAGTTTTAGATAAGCGTTCTAGCTCAATTAGATGCTTTGTCCATGCCTTCTTTCCATCCCATCTCTCTTGGATGGCCACTCTCAAGCTCGAGATAAAGAACTCTATAGGTAGAATGACTCTGGTCCTATAGGTCAACTTGAAAGGAGTCTGTCCTACCGATATTTTATAGGTTGTTCAATAGGCCCATAAGGCTGCCATTAATTTGTTCTCCCAGTCATTGTGCGAGGCATAGACTAATTTGGCCAGGACGTTTACTAAGATCTTATTAGTAGACTCCACCTGCCCATTTTCTTGAGGGTAGTAGGGTGAGAATTTTTTATGGATGATTAGAAAGGTCGATAGGAGATGAGTTATCACTTCATTAATGAAGTGTGTGCATTGATCACTAACTAGTTCAATGGGGTAGTCAAAGCCTGAGATCACATGCTCCCAAAGGAACTTAGAAGTAGTTCTAGTATCATTTTTCCTCATGGCTTGTGCTTATGCCCACTTTGTGAGATAGTCTGTAGCAACAATGATGTACTTGGCCTATGAGTATTGTGTCACAGGACTAATTGGCCCAATGAAGTCAAATTTTCATTTCTCAAATGGTTGTCTTGCAATGATATGACTTAGCTGCATTTTTTCCTTGTGAATGGGTACCTTGGTTTGTTGGCACTCGTCATAGTGCTTTACAAATTATGCTACATCTCGAAAAAGAGTAGGCCACCATAGTTGAGACTACAACACCTTGCGGGCTGTCGTGTCTCCATTGAAGTGTCCTCTTGCAATTTTGTCGTATGCCTTTGCAAGTGTGCCATGTATCTCATGTTGCCCTAACTTATAGAGTTGTCATGCTATCAACTGATATGGTTGTATTTTAAGGATGAGTCGCCCAAGTCGCCTTCTCAATGGGTCTTTTAGGTAGTCCATGCTCAAGCACTTGGACTATGTCATCTCCCCAATATGGCATCAAGTTAACTCTAAACAAGTCCCTTTCACTAAACAGGTTTAATAGATGCGCATTAGGCAAGTCATCAATGATGCTCTGTCCAACGGCTTCTCCTATGGGTATGTGAGACATATGATCGGCCATGTAGTGTGTTGCTTCCCTTTGTGTACAACCATAGAGAAGTGAAACTCTAGAAGTAGAAGTAATCATCAAGCAATGCATCCCATAGCAGAAGATGAAAGGTGTAGGCAAAAGATAATGCCAAAATTTCCTTATAACAAACACCATGGCTAACCCTTCCCTCTCCGTATTGAGTAGTTCATTTTAGCATCCGTGAGTTGTCTACTACTAGCAAAGCTCACTAGATAGTTCAAATTGTGTTCACCAAGCTGGCACAACACAGCTTCCATGGCATACTTTGAGGCCTCAATGTGAACGTGGAAGGTCGTGGTCTAGTCTGGGGCTCTTAGGATGGGTGTAGCATTGTGAAAAGATTGTTAGCCACTTGCTTCTCTCCTAATTTTGTACACCTTGGCGAATGACTTCAACTGATTTGCTGCCCATGGCATTCAAGCTTTATCTAGGTGGCACAATTTGAGATGCGGATGCGTCTCGGTTGTGTGGGAGAGATTGGTATGCTCATGCTAGAGAGATCATCGATCTCATCCTCCAAGATGGGCTCAACATCCTTTAGGTGTTTCTAGGCTTCTCTCACCCACTCCTTGACCTTTTCTATAGCTTTGAGTTGGTGCTTTGGGTTGGGATACTCCCCTACCTTGGCACTCCCTTTCTCAGCAGTCTTTGGAGCAGATGTCTCTATCTCAGTGTCTGTGACTTTCTTTCCAACAAGTAGTGTCATTGCTCTCTCGGTTTTTAGCATGATCTTTGCTTCACTTTTCTTCTTTCTTTGCCTACAACTTTTCTTTCTGATTGAGGTTGCATCCAGGTTACTAGGCCTTGGCAATGATATGCTAGTCTACTTCGTCTGTGTGCAGGTCATAACATGCAAAGGAATGGACGTGGCCTCCCCGTTGAGTGTTTTGTCACCGAATAGCCCCAATGGAACTGATGGCACAATTGTCAAACTAGAGGATGGTTTTTGCCTAAGGCAATCAGCAAAGGGATGGGTGATTCCACACTCAACACATCTGGGATCAACCTTATCTTAATACACCTCTTGCTTCATCTAGCTGCGAAATCTCCTTACATCTGCAAAGTGTGACATAGTGGAGTCCTTTGCCTTTGTGACTGTCATGAGAAGTAAAATCTCCCTTTTCCTAATATATTGTTTATTGAACAAAAAATAACTTCAATATTGTTGAACCAAATTAAGTTCAATTCCAAAAAATAAGAGAACATTAGTCCATGAGGAAAACATACCTCTATGTAGCAATATTAGCACTACAAATGGCAAACAATTTGTCCTTGGTAATAGCCATCATGTTCTTTTCATCCCAATTCAATGCAAACAAAACATAAAGAAATCCTCTCCATGCGCAGGATTAGCTATTCCAAGGTACTTGTATCCTTTGTCCCTTAATTTATCTTGCTCTTTGTTTATGAATTGTTTTCTTTTTGCCTCATAATTTGCCTCTGGCAATGCAAGCTCCTTGAGGCGGGCCTCCTCTTTGAGTATGGTAGAGTTATAGTCATCCTAAACAAAAAACCAATACACTATTCTTAGTTATGGTTAAATTCAAGATACCACAATTTGTTATGTTGAAAACTAAAATACTATACCAAATTTTTTACCTTCCACACCAAAAGCGATATTAGCAAACATGGGTCCACCGTCTTTAAGAAGGGCTCATCCTTTCCAAAAGACTTTGTTTGTCGGCGATGCCAAACTTTTGGAACATGAAAATTTCATGGCCTAGGTTGGGCTTTACATGTGCTCTTGTTACACTACAACATTGAAAATTGTCTTTAAATTTTAAGATTCACACATAAATTAAACCTATTCACATTCACATAACTAATAAATGAAACCTATTGGCATTCACACGTAAATGAAACCTATTGGTATAAATAAAATCTCTTGAAATTCACACATAAATTATTTTTATATTTTGAGACTCACACATAAATAAAAACTATTGGCATTCACACATAATTGATAATCTATTAATCCATTCAAAAAAGTTAATAGTGATAAGTATACTTATGCATTTGAAGTATCCAATGCTAACAATAGTTCTCCTTCTTTCTTCTTCTCCACTTGAATGAATTGACATAGAACTCTAACATGTCGTGAAATATCTTCACTACAGACTACATACATCAAAGAATAAAATAAATAATTAGTCAAAGAATGAAGTGTCATCACAATAAACAAGAGAAAACAAGACAATGCATAGTTACCTTCCTTTATCCTCTTCATCCATGTCTTCAATCTATGATTACCGTCCCATACCAAAAACTTGTGCCCTCTTAAATCAACCCACTCATCAGCCAATTCATCTTCAAACCTTTGGTTAACTTCTCTCTGAAGGGGGCCCCACTCTTCCAAATTTTGGGGAGATACATCCATTAGCTCACTAGTGGGCCTTCTCAAAGAAACCAAAAATTTGCCTATCGTTTCCATATATGAAGCATTACCGAAAGATGAAATCAACCATGTAGCAGAACTAGATGCAAGCCTTATAGCCTCATAGGGCACAAGTCTACACAAAGGGATAGGAGGAGGAGAAGTAGACCTCCTTACAAAAAATGAGGTCAACACATCTGACATAAGCCCAAACCTGACATTGTCTCCAATGTGTCTATCATGCTCACTCACCTCGTTCTTTTCTTCATTAGTAACATCCTCATTCACCTCTTTATTTTCGTCATGTACAGTTTGCAAATCGAAAGACCTCCCTTGTTTTGTTTCACCACACTCTGTTGGTAGTAGTGTGGGTGCTCATAGAATGAGCATGAATATCATTGCTTGCTTCATCCAGGCTATCCTCAAGCGCTTCATCATCAATGAAATGATATTTTTTCCTTGGTTTTACATCCTTGTTATTTGGAGATTCAGAGAATGCATGGGAGGATGCTTCTTGATCGATACTTACTAGTCTATTGCATAGACCAGATTTTAACCTTGTAATTGGAGTATCTACAAAAAGAATTTGAAAACAGAATATACCATTTATATGGAATATTAAAAGAGTTGCTTAACCATTAAGAATAGAATATGAAAATTTTAAAGAGCGATTGAATGACTTACCTAGATGGCCCCTTTTGCTTTGACCTCTCCTACCACCACCATGTCGATCGACCTCTAGCCATGCTCAAAAGCACTAAAACAAATCATAAATGATTTTTAAAATGAAGACAACTTAACTAAATCACATGTTGTATTAATTAATCTCTACCAAAATATGACCTTTTAATGCATACAACACAATTTTATACCATGTATTATTTGGTTTTAATAAATGTATTAAATTTTGCTAATCATTTGAATCTCCTTATAACAATTTCATCCCCACAGCCCCAAAGAGGGGATACTCCCAACCCCTTGTTCCTGTCTGCGTTGACGCAGACAATGCTGAGTGTCTGAAAATTCCTAATCCATAAAAATCAAATCATATCACATTTATTTCTTTAGAATGATTTTTGTACGATTTAAAAATGTTTTAATTTTTTATGCCTTGGACTTGCATGGTCTACATCGACTCTATATGGAGGGGGGTGGAGGGGGCACATCAACCCCCCTTACTACTGTCACCAGGGGGTTCCAAGGGGGGCCGACAATAGCCATTGAGGCTCCCCTTGGCAGGGGTTCGGGGGCAGCGCCCCCGAAGCCAAAAATTGTATATAACTTGGCGCATTAGTTTACAGAGGAGAGGCTGAGAGGGGAGTGGTAGAGATAGAGAATGCCACAACCAAGAACTGCCCAAATCTCACCAACAATGCCCTGCGAGGAGACAACTGGGAGGTGCTGAGGGTTCCCCCTCCCCACCTTCTCCCCCTCCTCCTCCTCCCTCCAAAGGGTGCTATGCCCAATCTCGGATAGTTGTCTGCATTGATGCAGACAGCCCCGGGTGTCCCAAAGGTTTCCTCCCCTCCCATTTTTTCAGTTTGTTGTCTCCTTCTCTACCTCCCCTTTCCTTCTCTCCCCTCCCATTTTTGTCTACCTCCTCTTCCATTTTTTTAGCCATGGAGAAAAACGAAACTTGAAATATAGATTTTCAGTCAATGGGGATGTAGTGTGGAGCTTACCCAGTGAGTTTGATGGAGAATGTTGGTCTTGTTTGAGTTTGTTGTAGCGGCTGATCTCCTTCTTGCTTCTTCTTTCTGCCTTCCAACTTGTAATGGGAGAGAAGAAGAGGGAAACAAAAGAAAAAAGGAAAAAGAATAAGAATAAGAAGAATAAAAAGAAGAAGGAGGAGAAGGAGGAAGAGGAGGAAGAAGTAATAAAACGTAAGACAAAAAAGAAGATATGTTTAAACTATTACACACAACTTCCAATGTAAGAGGTAGGTGCATATTGAATGTCCATCGTGACAGAATGTTTCTCTCAAACACCGAAAACTTATTTACTAAAATATGTAAATGATGGCGGCGCCTGACATTTGACAAAATAAAATGTGCTTATAAAAATCTGTGCTACATCATGACCTCGAAAGCAATTTATAAATACTTGCTAAATTTATTTTCAAAAAGATGTGATTTTTTTAAAAAATATTTTAACTAACTGTTATGATTTGTCAATATGTAGCCTTTTGTAATGATTTGGTTCATTAATAGATTGATTCGCAACTTCAACCGTCACTAAGAACTTGCCCATGGAGTAAGAGCTCATTTAATCCATATTTGGTGGGGGTAATGGACTATTATTTCTAGGTTTAAAGAAATTGATAAACAATAGGCATGCTATTAGATATAATATTTCGCATTCGCAGCTCCATTGTTTGTTGAGTTTCAAACCGGCTTTTGTGAGAGACGATGGTAGAAGTTACTCTTCAATGGTCAATCAGCTCCTAATCACTAGAACATATTGTGCCCCTGAGGGATGGAAAGATTCTTGTGAGCTCTTTTTTTCTTCAATCACTTCTACCCCCTAATCGGAAGCTGGTAGGCTTGCATGCTATTTTTCAACTTGATGCTTACAGTGAAGAGATCGCAGTTCATGGCCAGTCGGATATCAATGGTGCAAAGCAATTTTTTCTCGATTCTTCTCTTTCATGTCAATATAAAATTGTACATTGTGATACCACTTTCACAATGGACCACGGTGAAGGATTATACACTGTAGAAAATAACAAACAAGCTCATTCACTTTCAGGATCTGTGGTAGACATTTCATCCGATTCCTTTGTAGAGACGTCATCTCAAACTTCTTCACCACTTATAAAAAATGCTTTTTGTGCACCCGTATCAACTCTGGCTATTGACTTAGAGTTGGATGATGGACTTGATAGTTCTCATTCATTTCCACCAATAAAGAAAGAGATTTTACCTTGGATTGCAAACAGCCCTAGAGGAAAGAAGTTGAAGGCTTTATTGCAGATGAGTGAAGGCCCTTTTTTTGTTAGTGAGATTCCAAGAGAATACAATGGTTTTGTTGCTTTCGTTCTTCTGCCTACATATGCACATCTTCAAACATGGATGGGATGCAGCAATAGTATGATGGTCATGTCTGGACAAGACCCCATCCAACTAATATCTTCCCTGATGCTACTTAAAGAATTAGCCATTGCCTTAGAGATTTGCAATGTCATCGAGTCAATTGTCCTTACTATGAGAGCAACAATCAACATAATAAAATGTATCTTCATGGTTGCCTCAACAGCACAGTGAGCAAGGGGCTACTTGCAAGTGAAGAAAAACATTCCATCACTTGTCACTATTGTAGTAAAGTTGTCACTTGTTATGCAACTTGTAATTGCAAAGTTTATAATATTTTGCCAAAGGACACAAGCATGGAGAGATTGATGCTTCATGTAGCCACTCACACACACAATGTGCAACCAGGGACTTCAATGGCTGCAATTAAAAAATTTAGATCTCTAGTTCACTCGGTTTTACCAGTGAATCGACATTGTGGTACTAGGAAGATTCAAATGATTGTAGCAAAACAAATTATCATTGAATCTTTGACAACTAATGGTTCAAAGGTTAAGGGAGAACAAGAGTTTACAAACTTTTTGGAGGAGTTGATGCCATTAGTTCAAAATCAAAGGTTAGTTTTGGTTATTCAAGTCTGCAAACTATGGTTTGTAGCATTGCTATTGGTTTAACAAAATTCCTTTTGTTGAGGTTACAGGCTCAATAGTATCGTGACATGCCAGAAAAAAAAGGAAACGTGTATTGTTGGAGATGGCTTTAATAACATTTTGGAGTTGAAAAAAATATGCATGTTTCCTTTTTTTCATGGTAGTAGATTTCCAGGGCAAGGAGGGGTGCGTGAAAAAAGTTACATTTTCAAGATGTCTACTAAAGGACCTGGCTCTGGAGTGGAATTGGTAAATCAAATGCGACGCTCAGGAAATGGAGACCTTTGTAAGTTTTGGGTTCACTTTGACTTTACACATAGAATAGATGACCGGGCAACAATGTCTTGTTCTGTGTACGATCCATGGTTCGTTCAAAAACCTTACTTGTTATCAATTTTCCTTGACATATTTTAATTGCTAATCTTTACATTTTTTATTATAGCTTAAAGGGGATCATGGTGATTGCTATTTGTGATACAAAGGAAGAGGATACAGAAACACAAATTCTCTTTTGGAGATGCCTTAATAATGCGATGCTCAAGTGTGGACACCCTCCTACAGACTTTGCACATTTTATGGCAGATGAAGCAAGTGCAAATTGGATGGCGATCCGCACTGTTTTCAATGGGGGACCTGAGAATGTATCGAAAGGAAGAGAGCGATCATATTTGTTTCACTGGGAACAAAGCCTACAAAAGCACACAACAAAATATGTGCCTTCAAACCTTCGGAAGCATCACTTGAATTTATGTGAGAGGTGGCGCCTTTCAAAATCCATTGAAGAGGGCAAGTGGAATACCACACCTATACAAAATTGGTGGCAGCAAGTAGGACTACCTCGAGATAGTGCAGTAGCATTGAAGAGATGGATCAAACGGTGGGAGAATAGGATAGACCATTGGGGTAGTACTACACATGTAAATGTTTTTATTCGTTTCTATTTGTTACATGCACATGTACTAATATCATTGGGGTGGGAATATCCAAGTACGAGAACAAAATAGACCTGTAAGAGGAATTTTTGACTTTTTTTTTGGGTTGCAGGCTTCCTTGAGTCCTTGGGAGAGGGCTTGTATTCCCAACACAAATCTTTCTGAGAGCGTACGTGCAAGTTGGTTGGCAGGGGAGGATGGAAAGAAGAAAATTGGTTTATATGATGCATGCATCACTAACTTGATCAACTCATATATTCAATGTTCAAGGCAACTGGCCTTCACAACTCGAAGATACTCTGGAAGTGGCCCTGACATGGATGCTCTTATTAATAGGGTGGTTGCAAGAAACACCCCTTCACCTGCGTTTATAGCTCGAACAGTTCAAGGAGCAGTTCTTGGCACCCCCATGTATGGAGAACCTTTCATTTCTGGGAACAAAGAAACAGTTCAAATGAAAAGAAGAGCTCTAGATGGTTGTAGCTCTCATAAACTTGGCTATGCAATGGAGTCGAGGGATAGAAAATAAAAACGACAACCATGTAAGATAAATTTTCAAAATAGAAATTACCAAGCTACAGAAGTAGGCTTGGACCATGAGGTGCATGCAATGCCAATTGAAATGGATCTCCCAACTAATATTGTCTCAAAGGAGGAAATGCATAGAAGTTTATGGGCCATTCGAAGAATGCCCATTCATTGCAAACGAAAATGTTTTGGTATTATAAATAGAAAGAAGTGTTGCAATGTGATAGAAAGTAGATCACCTGGGTTACTATATCCTTCATTTTGGTCAGAGAGGGAATTTCAAGGTAATCCTATTGCACAATGGTTATGGTTTTGCAGTCATGATGTGGAGCATACATGGGATGTTGATAAACAAGTTAAGCATGTGCCCTTGTGACCAAGTATTTGGTCTATTGACAAGGGCACCAATGCTTCTGTAGAGGAGATTTCAATTCTTATAAAAGGAGGTTTTGCATTCAAGCATGATGGCATTCCACTTACCCCCAAAAATACTACAACCGATGGGACAGGACCACTTACCTCTTCAAGTGGCAAGCGAAGCAAAAAATGGAGACATGGTACTTCTAAGGATGCAGAAAGAAAAATAACATTGGCTGAGGCATTGGATGTAGTTTTCATGGAAGAGAAAGTAGTGGTGAAAAATGAGAAAGTTATATTTTATGTTATATCAAAGCATTTGTATGAGGTGCATATCAATCCCGAGCCCTTCTGCACATGTCCTGACTTTCAAAAGAGAGAGTTGGAAAGTAAACCCTTCCTGGCCTGCAAGCACATATATTATGTCTACATTTGTGTGCTTATGATAGACAAAAATCAACATATGATGATGCATCAACCTTCCCTTAAGCAAACTGATTTAAATTTTATGATTGCCCTTCCTCGACGCATAAAATGCAAATCAAAGACTTGAGAGTTTTATTTTGGCTATTGTTCAATGAGATGGAAACCATGCACTAGTGAATGGAAGATTTAAAGGGCATATGAAGAAGTGGAGGTGGACGTTCATTTTGGATACATGATGTGAAGGGACCACATATTTGGTATTTTTCTTTTTGAGCATAATGAGAACTCTAGTAAAAGTAGATATTATTAATCATGGGCTAATTGTCCATTTGTGGACGTGATTGGACGAGGATCTAAAAGTGGAATTATTGATCATGCTTTTTTGATTCATTGAGGGGGGGCCATCTATTTATAGGTTAGGGATCTCTTTATAAACTATACTTATTTAGTATGAAAATAATTTCATTTTTCTTGATTTTGATGCTCCAACTTCATTTTTGTTTGAGCCAAATTTTTTTCAAGGTAATCTAGATCTTGCTCCTCTGCTCCTATTATGAAAAGTATGCAAGTTTATTGTTTGCCTTTTGCTATGAAGAAGACATTCACAAAGCTTGGTATTCACTGAGGGGGCTACCTATCTATAGGTGATGGATCTCATTATAAATTATGCTTATTTTGTGTACAAATATTTTTTTTTCTTAGTTTTGATGCTCCAAGTTCATTTTTGTTAGTTGTGACCATTTTTTTCTCAAGGTAATCTCGATTTTGTTCCATAAAGCTTGTTGATCACTTTGCTTTAATTCCCCTTAGAGGGTTGTTTATATCCCTTCTAGATATGTTAAAGTTAAAGCTCCCTACAGCCATTGCATATATGAGAAGCTTTGGAGTGATTAGTGAAGAAGATGAGGAAGATATTGACCTTTGTTGCTACCAAGTCCACATATCGATACTATATAATAGTTATATATAAGTGGCTTTCATAATTTACCTAAATAGTTGCAAGAGAAATAATTATATTTTCCTATATTGAGTTCTTTTTGTGTTTTGTTTAGATTGACTCATTATTTTAGAGATTAGTTTAATTGATAAGGGTACTTTTTGAGATGTGTGATAGCATCCCAATTTTGTTCATTTTCCTCTCTTCGGTATATTTTGAGAGTTTGAAAAACACGATCCCTTGAATAGCTTGTACAAATTTTCAATATGGGTAACAAGATTATCACTCATAAAGTTACAAATTTTGTGAAAAAACTCCAAGTTTTGGCAAATACATTGAAAAACTCCAAGCTTTGGAAAATTTTGTGGAAAAACTCCAAATCGAGAGCTTGCTTTTTTAAATCCCCCAATCCCAATCTCTTCTCTTCTCTTCTCTTAGTCTAAAACTATAGAGGCATCTTTCTTTGAAGCTTCTTCTTTCACCATGCTCCTTTTTTGAATTTATTCTCTCAACCTTCTTCTCTTATTTATGGTTTCCATTAAGTCTTCATGCATTTATGCCTTCATCAATAGTGATGGGCTAGGAAAAAGTATTAGGCATGGTTATTTCTGTACGTAATAGTACAGCCATCTCAATCCTAGCAATCGTGGTTAACTTTAAGTAACAGTCGTGTTCACTTTTGTGTTCTACCATGGTGAAGATGTTAACATGGTATTCATGGTATAGATGCATGGAGTCTTGCTAAGCTAGGAGTGCTAACACATAAAAGTAACTACTTTTGGGAGGTCCTTGAGATGTTTGGCATAGTATTGTGGTAGCATACATAAATCAATTAGTGCTTTTGCCTTGATACTTTGCCAGCATCAAGGTTTACATGTAGTCATGGTCAAGATGTTCACAATCATGGTCAATATGTTTAGAGTTGTGGTTGGCTTTGGATGCATAGAAAACAGAAATAAAGTACTTTGTGATATCCTAGATTAAGTTATACACAATCGTGGTGTGTCCTTGAAGTATTAGCATGTAAAAAGCAAGGCCACTTTTTGTATTGTAGCCAAAAAGCAAACAATGTGAATGATTTCTACAAAAATTATGCTTATGCTATTGGAGTAAAAATTGAAAAGGCAAGCATTGAAATTTAAAAAAACATCGTCATGCAACCCTAGCTAGTCTCCTATAATCATGGTCTAGTCTAGCAATGTAAGCAATGAAAAAGCAAGGGTACTTTTTTTAAGAAAGTGAAGAAGGAAGAAGTAGGTTGCGTTTTGGTAGTCAAGTGAGAAAGTTGTGGTAAGGATGTATATAAAGCTGCAAAATCTCACCCATAATGATGTAGTATGTGAGACATATATTAGTAGAGAGATTTCCAAGATAGAAGAGATATTTGAGTTAAAACATTTTTATCTAGAAGTGGTTCACCTAGCACTACTACACTCCATTATATCTTCTTGTACATATATATACGCCTTGTACCTATGCAATAGGTTCAAGTAATTCTTCCATTACACACACACACACACACACACATAGAGCTCTCTTGCACTCTGTCACACATTCTCAACATGGTATCCACCATAGCTTCTCATCTTGCAATAACTAATGTCTCCTAGTGAGGTAATGGAGCATTTGTCTATATCATTGCATTTTTAGGTGGTGCCAACCTAGGGATATTGCATCTTAGTCTAGATCTGTGAACTCATTGCACTTGCATTCAAGGTCATTGTCTTCATCTACCCTAGATCAATTAGCAACTACTGCCAAGATAGTTTTCAACTCAAGCATCTCAAGGCTCAAGCAAAGGATGAAAGAATCTTGAAATTGGGTACATGTATTAAGGGCTACAAGAACACTCAACATTAGAGACTCATCATGAACTAAGTGAGGTCAAACTCCACATCGAAGTGATACATTTCTTGGTGATTCAATCTACTAGTAAAACTTTGTATTGAGGTGACACATTTCATAGTGCTTCAATTGACTAGTCAAAACATATATTGAGGTGATACATTTCTTGGTGCTTCAATTACTACGTGGAAAGTATACAAATAAAGGACAAGCAACTTTCTGTATTATCTATTGGACAAAGCAATACACCAACCAAGAACAAATTCAAGGTTTGAGTGAAGAGATTTATCAAGTGCATTATTAATCCTAACATGGGCCACAAGCATAAGAAGAACCTTACTTCACTATATCTCTACTTGGGCAATAGGTACTTTCAAATTTCGCAATGAACATAGGCCTCAAACCCAGTCAGAACACTCTAATCAACTAGAGCCATTCAACAAAAGAAAAGAAAGAAATAAGAATACTTACCAATGTATCAATCATTGTGAGTGGTACTCTCTATTGTCATGCTTCTGTTCATGACCTCTACTACTTCTAAAGTCTCTAAGTATCCACTACTACTACTCCTTTAAGAGGTACTATCTCTTCTCACTAACCTCCTCTATCATAACCTACTCACTTCATTAGCTCCATCTACTTCATCTTTGGAAAGCAAAAGCCGAGTAATGCTTTAAAAGTTAGTAAATAGATCACCACTCTCAAACCTCAATGCCTAGGCTTTTTTAACTTATTTATAATGGCTTTACTACCTCACTAAATTGTCCATTTGCCTCTTTTCTAGACTTCTTCATGTTGGTAATTTCCCCTAGTGGTTTTGAGCTATACTCGTGTAAGTTCATCTATGAGCCACATTTTGGTTCCCTTCAAACATTTTGATCCCTTTAAATACTACAATATTGTCTTTTATGTTTCCAATCTTTGAGGTTGCTTAATTCTTTCCTTGCTTAGTACTATACCATGTTACCATCTAGTCAAACCCTCTTTCTACCAATATTGCCCTTTTCTATCCCTAGCATATAGGAATCTAAATAGGTTCAAAGCTCATCATCTACTTCTTGACTCTAAACATGTTTAGAGCTCTTTGTCATTTAGTTCCTCGTGTTTCTTCATGCCACATGTTAGGGAGGCCTCTTACACATGCATTGAATGAAATCCTCTCTTGCAATGTAGCTTCACAAACCGACTCAAATAGGGAGCTATATGTCAAGCCAAATTCCTCAAGATGTTTGTTATTGTGAAGAGACGACTTTTGGCACAAACTCCATCTATTTGGTCTCATACTTTGTTGGATTGGTCCAACTACCAGATTGAAGCACATGGGAGTCGTAGTAATCGATACTAAAATACATCAAAGTATGAGTTGTTGGTGCTGAAATGCTAAACTTATTTAGAAAGCTTGGATAGTTGTGCTTGAGAATCTTAACAAGGCATGGACTTTACGCTAAAGTCTATAATTACACATGATAATGTGTTAAGCAATATTAAAAGTTTGCAAATACACCGTAGGGTTCCCAACTTCACCACTAAAATACATCATGTTCATGGTGAGGAATTATCAAGACAATGGTAGTGAACCTTTAACCCCTAACCTTTAACCCCTAAAACATTCCACCCTCCAAACATCGCATTTCAGCATAAAATGTTTTGCATAGATCAGTCCCAGGTGAAATGCCTCGTGAAACTCTAAAATAACACGTTTCACTTGTGAAACATTCTAGTGAGACATGCCTTAGTAAAGCGCCTTTCACGTTTCATCTTTGGGAATTACATGCAAAAACTTTAAGAGAACTGTTGGGGAAAAAGGGGATACTCATTATTCTTGTTTCCTCCACATACCTTCAACATATTACTTTCCTCACTATATTGTTATTCTCAGTATATGAGATTGCCTGCATCTAGCATTGTTTTGCTTCTTTTTTATGTGGATCCCATTTGAAAAAGTTAAAAACTGCATTCTGGTGTCATTGCCTCGTTATCACCATTTGAATTAGTTGAACTAATATAACCTACTACGTTCCAACATGTTTCAAAAGAGCAACAACGCCACATCTGCATTTTTTCAAGAGGTCAAGTTGTCTAATGTAGGAGCTAAATAAAGATACCATGTTGGGAAAAGGAGAATGAATATTTAAAGCAGCAGTTAGCTGATCATATCATTAAAGGTCTTGCTAGCTCATACATTGAATAAAACAAACACCCACCAAACTCAAGCGCAGGCCAGGCACCACTACTTTTCATGCACTGTTTCAGTTAAGTCTGCCATCCATGCTAGACACAAGTCTCCAACGTTACATTCACTTTGCATATTTCACACATGGAACTACACGGGCTAGACATACATTCAACAGAAAGTGATGCTAGCTTTAAAAGACAAGAACCACACTCCTGTTCAAACATTGTCAAGCCGAAATTCAACATCTTCACCAAACCTTCATCTTTCAAAGAGTTCAGATTCTCCTTTTGCCACAGTGATGGCAAGAAAGCATTCACTCCTGAGAAACCTGCACCAGCATTCTCCATGTACACCCATATGGAATATTTCATAGACATTTGTACACAGACTTCTCTTTGACCCAACACTTTCCCTTACCACATTGAACAAAATCAGAAAATTATGAGCCACGTGAACATCTTGAAACCATAGCAAGCCTGCACACTTCATCTGCAGCCTTTACATAATTGGTTGCACGAGCAACAAAGCAAATCTTCTTAAAGCAAAGCAAACAACACTACTGTGCCACCAGTGTCAATGGGATCTGCAAATTGAATAAATTGATGCTATCATCTGACAAATCAGATAACAATATGCCGATTTCAACTTTCACAAAGGTTAAGAAAATTGGAAAGGTGTTGGCATTTTGTACTGTTCCCACTGAGCATGTAACAGAAAAGAGATACGAGTGACATATTCCTTCCTCAGTCTCTGTGAATTATAAGTTTGTTTTATCTAACAAGACCAACTGCACAATGCCTGCCTTTGCAGGCAGACTATCCAAACTGCATATCTTGCCACTGAAGCCACTAAGCTTTGCCACCCTGATACAACTGAAAATAAAATTTAGCAGTCCCTCCTCCGCCTGTCCCCCCACCCTACATGCATGAATGCATGTACACACGCCCGCACACATATATATGGAGAGAGAGAGAGAGAGAGAGGTGCATGCGTGCACACACAGTGTGTCCCCTTCAGGCATCTCAGAGGACTTTAATACAGTTTTCTTTCTTTCCTTTTAGTGTGCATGGTGTTCGGTGAGAACACAACACCTGTTGTACATTCAACTCATTTAACCGCCCCCAAAAAAAAAGTGTGCACATGCACTCGCGCAATGCCTGTGTGTGTGTGTGTGTGTGTGTGTGTGTGTGTGTGTGTGAGTGAGCCAAGAATGCAGCCAGCCAAACCTAAGGAACAGAGACAGGTGAGGCAGCAAACCCAAAATGTACCAAAAGGTGATTCAGAATTTTTCTCATGATAAATATATTCCTAAAGATGTTACACTAGGAAGAACATTTTGAACTCTAACAATATCAGCATAATTCATATTATCAACATTCACAGTACAATTGGATTCACTAAGAATTCATATATTATTAAAGACAGTATTAAAGAACATTGTAAAATAAAACATTAGTATGATTTGTATCATCAAGACAGTACATTGCATTGAGAATGTAGGAACATGTGCAGTTGTCACATTACTTTTCAAGACTTCCAATAAAATATGAAAAGCTAGAAGCAGAAGGCCATAAAAGGGCTAAAACTTATGGCCTACAGTCGTACAAAGAAAGAACAGTACATGGTACTAATGCTGAAGAATGAAGATTGAAAACTGAATAAAGTACAAGGTAATAATAAGGCTTGAGAGCAAAGCAACAAGCCTCCGAGGTATCTAGAAGACTGAATCATCATTTAAAGTCAAAGTCTGCTGCAGAAGGCATTGATAACTTTGCCTCCAACATAGTACAAGGGCTGAAACACAACTTTTTAGTCAAAGTCCACTGCAGAAGCTCTTGATGTGTTGGCTTCATCACGATCACCAATTCCAGCAGGTCAAGCTTCCATCTAAACATCTTTCCGATCCTGCTCCAATCCCACCACTCTTACAAAGCCTACAAATTTGCAGTGACAAAAACGAGTTATTCGCCCTTTTCACACCACAGTAGTTCTCCTTCGAGGCAATATGACAGTACATGCTCCAGCCTGACTAAGACTGCAACTAGCCAACTGCACAGCTCAAGCCCATCAAAATCGATGCCCTCCAGCCTGACTAAGACTGCAACTAGCCAACTGCACAGCTCAAGCCCATCAAAATCGATGCCCTCCCACCATTACAGCATGAATGCGGGACATTCTTGTTGTCCTCTACTACATTTCCTTGTCTTGTGGAATCCTCTCTCTCTTTTGACTCTTGAGGCAATGTGATAATAGATGATCCACATTGTTCTAAAAAGAGGAGCTCACAACCTAGCTTAGAATGCAAATCGCCAACTACTGCAACTCAACCCCATAAAATCAACACCCTCCACCACTAAAACATGAATGCAAAATATATTCATATTACATTCACAGCTTCAACTCAACACTCTTGTTATTGTCCTGAAACCAGCATTCCTTTCTAAAGAAGGGTGGTGGAACCCTAAAATGAACTGATTTATAGCAATTTACAGCAACCAACAGATTCATAACACAAAAAATAAATCAAAATTGAACCATTTTACCACTTTGGGCTAGATTGCCCTCAAGAAAATTGAGATGATTGGACACCCGATTGGCCCCAACACATTGGCACCCCTTGTGGTATCTCTTTTCACATTAATTCCAAAATACCCATTGTACAACTAAGAATTGACCAAGTCAATTCTACAACAACATTGGGGATAATGATAATAATAAGCTCTCTTCTATAACTGGCAAACTTCAAGTTCAATTTGCCCCTTGATCCATTGCACATCCAGACACAAATTGGGTCAAGAACACTTGCATCCAGGTCTCCAATAACCAGCCCCATCAAGCCCAAAATTGCCCCTAGATTACAAGCACATGTGGGCACAAATTGGATCTTGAATACTTGCATGCAAATCCCAAATGACAAGTAACATCAAATCTCAAATTGTCCTTTTTGATGTTGCAAATCAGTCCACCTATAGTTCCGAAATCTCACCTGGTTGCTGTCCATAGGCTAAATTTACATTTACAACCTTCCTGAATCACTAATGCATAATGCATACATACCAATACTACCATGCAAGCCATAATCCTTGCTGGTTACAAACTGAGATCAATAAATCAGAAACCATAACACAATCGAGTTCAAATCTAAGGCTTGAGTCTTCAATTACCTTCACCCAATGGCACATACATGAACTTTAGGCTGTCACAAATGACCATAAGCACAGATTTCCAAATTGCCCCTTGATTACAAGCATATTCGAGACAAATTAGGTCCCTACACTTGCATGCAAGTTACAAATTGAGTCCTTAGATCTATTGTAATTTCTCAGATTTCTAGCAAATCCCCTTGCTGCATGACTGAGATTTGATGGCATGCTTTTCAAGATAGCTAAGAAACCCTAATTTTTGCAGAAATTCAAAGTTGTACTAACAAATTCAAGCTAACAAAATTCAAACTTGCTATCAGAGACAAGATGGGTAGTAAATTCAAGAGAATTCTCTAACTTTTCTATGACAGAACTACTTACATGGCAATTGCCCTAACCTAGAAAGTGCCGTAGATCATTTCAACTTGTTGTCCTTGATGCAGCCCAAAACCAATCCAAACTTGACATTGGGTAAATTTCCATTTTCACTCGTGCCTCCACATGGAAATTCAAGTTACATGGCCATTTGGCCCTTCCCTCATTTTTAATAACATTTAATATTGCCTCAAATTTCTAACCTCTTTGAACCTCAAAGTATTGAGACTTTCCACAAATCTTAGTTTAGGACATTAAATCATTTAAATTTGTGACCCCATGGTACCAAAAGTCATTTCCAAGGGGAAATTCAATGCCTCTAATCAAAATCTATCCTAGATACCCCACTGACCTTGTCCACAACAACTTCTGGAAATGTCCCCTGCTACCAAAGCTAAGATTGTCTTGTCACCATAACACACATACTCAATCTCACACTTGCACCTCACATGTGCACAATTTAAGTGTCCCAACTCTAGTATCCAAAGAGCATTACATTAAAAATTCACATCCTTGTGACATGTCCTCTAATATAATTCCTTGTATTCTACCTTCCCTTACACTTATTCCAATATACTTTTCCATGTGTCCATATTTATTGCAATAACATCTTCCTCAAGTTTTCACTTGATCAACAATTCATGACATCTTTCAAATCTCTTTGCATTCTTGACATTCTTTTACATGTATGTAGAACCATGTTAATGATTTTTCATATTTGACTATCCAAGCTTTCCCCCATCTCCTCCAATCTCCCAAAAATCACAAAAAGAGGGGCAGCCCCAAAAAGGTTGAGAAACAAATCCCAAAGTTTTACTATTTTACTAAACAAGCAAATCCACGGCCATGGGATGCACCCAAAAGTCGCACGTAAAAATATAAACACTTAAATGCAAAATACAAATATGAATGCAATCAAAAAGCCACATAAAGAATGAAGACCTTAGATACCATGACAACCCCTTCACATGAATTGAAGATAACAAACCAAACCTACTAAAAACTTCTCTTTCAAACCCTGCCTAATTTCCAAGGAGAAAACGAATGATGAATGATCAAAGGCAAGGGAAGCATCTTCAAAAAATATGTATCACATTGTTGATTTCGGCCTCCAATTTATATGGATTTCCAAGCTATCAACAAGTAGGCTTGAGTATATACACAAGGTCCTAAATCTTTGACTTATTTCTCTCAAAACAGCTATGTTGTGCGCACGTGAGATTAAGTTGAATGTAAGACTTGAGTCACAGTGATAGATGACCCTAGCTTGGACAGTGAGGCACATTGGCACAAGCACAGTTGCCTCTGTACGTCGAACAGAATTGTCCATATCATACGATCTGTGTGGTATGCACCCCCGTACAGATTCATATAAAAAATTAGCATCTACTGTCTACCGTGTCTAGCACCTTCTTGCATCCAGTCAAAGTTGCCCACTGTGTGTTTTTGCTCGTTTTGGCCTGTGTGGCAATTTGGAGCACATTCCCACTGATACTTAGAAAGTTGGACCATTCAATGCCATTGCCACCCTAGCCCCCTAAGATGCCATGTGGCATGCTCTAGCCTTGGATGCTCTTTTTCCACACCCTTCAGTCTTCTCTCTTCTTCCACCTAGGATCCCTCTCTTGTTCCATTGAGAATAAAGGGTCACCGTGTCTTTTATATGTGCTCAAGTGTGAACACACCCTTAGCACTTGTACTTTAATCCTTTACATATAACTATCAAAAACCTAAAGAGTGGTACATCTTTTCGTACCCACACATCGTGCAACACACACACACACACACACACACACACACACACACACACTCTCTCTCTCTCTCTCTCTCTCTCTCTCTCTCTCTTTTTGTGCCATCACCATTGCCTAACATTGAACCTCCATTGCTAGTCAACCACCACAAACTGGTATCAAAGCTGAAGGTTGCAGCTCATAGTCACGTTGCAAATCGTCAATCCTAGTCAAGCATGTGGCAGCCAACAAGCCCTCGACAAGCAAGCGACAGGGCGGACAAGTCAGAACAAGGCAGACAAGCCCGTGACGAGCAGTTCAGCAAGTTGTCCAGGCATCAACGTGGGGCAATTCATTGACACGCGTGTGGGCAAGTCAACGCGGGCACAAGTTCAACAAGCAATCAGCCATTGCCCATCATGCCTTCTTTTTGAAAAGAAATCATTTTTTCCTTCAAAGGTCTATCCTTTGTTTAAAATTTACAAGGTTTCACACTGCACAAGCATAGTCCAATAAAATCCTAGAGATTGGGCATGCCTCTACTCCCAGAATTTGGGGATTTTTGTCAAGAATCGCGTGGCGGGGGGAATTGCTCAAGATGTTGCGCCGAATACACACAGAATGCACAAGGAGAAACTCACTCAAGAAACAAGAAGAGAGATGGAGGCCAAAACGTTTTCTTGCTGGTTTCTTCTTCTTCTTCCACACACTTTTACAAATGTACACAAAGTATAGATAAGATACAACATAAAGGAAAGTGGCCTACTAAGTCAAACAATGCATAACCGACTACACTAGTCGACTGGCGCTATAACTATGCCAGCTGTAAATAGGTGTAACAACCTGAATATAATAAGTAATGAGTCAGTGGCCATGTGAGAGTCATAATGACCACCGACGTGCTAAGTGTAGACGTGTGGACCCATCTAACCAAGCGGTCCATCATCAATGTCCGCATATGTTGAGCTTGTCATCTCAACACTCCCCCTCAAGCTCAACTGCATCTCTGCAACTCCAAGTAAGCTTCGAAACTTTTGAAGCTTCTCTGGCCTTCATAAAGATGTCAGCTATCTAATCCTGTGTGCTGACATACACCAAGTCAATCTCACCTGCTAGTACCTTCTCTCTCACAAAGTGATAGTGTACCTCAATATGTTTTGTCCTGGCATGGAACACAGGATTCCTAGCCAACTGTATACTGCTCATGTTATCACAATAAATGACAACTGGACCTTCCACCTGCACATCCAAATCAGCCAATAACTTTTGTAGCCATACTACCTCACATACTGCAACAGCAGCACCTCTATACTCAGCCTCTGTACTCAACAAAGCAACTGTAGATTGCTTTTTGCTGCTCCATGCAACTGTTGCACTACCAAGAGAGAACATGTATCCACTGGTAGACCTTCTATCAGACATACTACCAGCCCAATCTGCATCTGTGTATCCAAACACCTGTACATCTGTACCTGCCTCATACAAAAGTCCATAATGTAATGTGGACTTCACATATCTCAATATGCGTCTGACTACATCCAAATGTGGCTTTCTAGATACTTGCATAAACTAACTCACAAGACCAACAGCATAGCTCAAGTCTGGCCTTGTAATGGTCATGTAGATCAAACTCCCCACTATCCTCCTAAACATAGTAGGGTCTTCTATCTCATCCCCAACATCAGCACTCAACTTTACATTCTGCTCCAACGGAACTGAAAGTGGTTTGCATGCTGTCATACCATACTTGGACAACATATCCAAGCCATACTGTCTTTGGGACAGCCATATACCATCATCACATCTGATCGCCTCAATGCCAAGGAAGTATCTTAGCTCACTTAAATCTTTCATCTCAAACTTCTTCTTCAAAGAATCCTTGACTTCAGCAATCCCACTGTCACTATCACCTGTAATAATCAAGTCATCCACATAGATGACTATGATGACCAAACCTGCATCTCCCTTTCTCACATAAAGTGAGTTATCAGCATCAGAAACATAAAAGCCAATATTCACAAGATACTCTCTGATCTTGTCAGACCATGCTCTAAGTACTTGCTTGAGCCCATAGAGCGCCTTCTTCAACCTGCACACATACGTGGGATGCTCTAAATCTTCATAACCTGCTGGCTGATCCATATACACTTCTTCTTGCAAATCACCATGCAAGAATGCATTCTTCACATCCATTTGCTGCAACCTCCAACCTTTGGCTGCTGCCAAAGCAATCACATATTTGACAGTTGTCATCCTAGCAACTAGACTGAAGGTTTCATCATAATCTATGCCATATGTCTGGGCATAGCCTTTTGCAACCAGCCTGGCTTTGTAGGTTTCATCATAATCTATGCCATATGTCTGGGCATAGCCTTTTGCAACCAGCCTGGCTTTGTACCTACTAATAGAACCATCTGCATTGTGCTTAATCTTATAAACCCACTTACATCCAATAGCTTTCTTGCCCTTCGGCAATGATACTAGATCCCAAGTCTTATTGGCCTCTAATGCAGCCATCTCCTCATCCATTGCTGCATCCCAATGAGCATGACCAACAGCCTCCTCAAAACATGTGGGCTCAACATCCTCAACTAGTTTCACCATATAAGCATAATGGTGAGCTGCATAACCTTCAAAACCAAATCTTTTAACAGGGTATCTCACCCTGCTAGACCTGCGTACCACTGGATCACTCAATGGAGTCTTTGCATTAACGCGTGCTCTCTGCACACCTGGAGTCCTCACTGAAGGAATGCCAAGCTCATCATACAAGCTCTCTGAGCCACTGGAGTCTCCATCAAGAACTGCATCAATGCCTTCTGACACTTTACTCTTTCCTTTGTCTTTACATGTAGTGCTACTAGATGCACCTGAAGATGTAGAGCTACTCCTTAGTCTCCCAGACCAAGGACTACCAGATGATGTCTCTGGTCCACTAAGAGTCCGTGATTCTTGCTTTTCAGCCTGCACATGAGTGTCATGATCATCATCCAATGCATCACCACTAGATGCATACCAACTGCTCATTTCATCAAAGATGACATCCCTACTCACTCTGAACTTACATGTGACAGGGTTGTAACAGGGATACTCTTTCTGCTCTAAAGAGTATCCAATAAAGACACACTTTTCAGCCTTTGGATCCAGTTTCTTCCGCAACTCATCTGACACATGAACATACGCAATGCAGCCAAACACTTTCAAGTGTGAAACATTAGACTTCTTACCTGTAAAACATTCTTCAAGGGTCATACCATGAACTACAGCTGTGGGAGTTCTGTTCATAATATAAACAGCAGTATGAACAGCCTCAGACCAAAAATGCTTAGGCATATTCTTTTCAGCTATCAAGGTACGTGCAACTTCTGCAATATGCCTGTTTTTCCTTTCTGCAACCCCATTTTGCTGTGGGATATACCTACATGTGAACTGTCTCTTTATTCCATGAGACCTCAGAAAATCACTGAACTCATTTGAGAGGTACTCTCCCCCTCCATCTGACCTCAAGCACTTTACTTTCAAGCCTGTTTCTCTTTCAACTGCAGCCTTGAAGGTTCTAAAGTGCTCAAACGCTTCACTCTTTTCCTTCAGAAAATATACCCACAGCTTTCTAGAACAATCATCAATGAATGTGACAAAGTATGAACTGCCTCCAAGAGATACATTTTGTATAGACCCCCAAATGTCCGTATACACAACGTCAAGGATATTTCTACTTACATCTCTGTCATGTGAAAAGGGTCGTCTTGCCTGCTTACCAAACTGACATGCTTCGCATATCTTATGAAATTCTCCAACTTTAAATGTAAGCAAACCTATAACCAACCCTTTGGACTGCATTAATTTCAGCCTTTGTACATTTGCATATCCAATGCGTTTGTGTCAAATTTCAATGTCTGCAACAACACCTTTTCCTTTGGCATACATAGCAACATTCATAGTAGGAATTCCAACATCCAGAGTCAACATACGTCCAACTCTACTTCCCTTTGCTACCAACTTGCACTTGTCATTGAAGTCTTCTACAAAGCAGCCCTTTGCATTAAATCTAACTTGCAGCCCTTGCTCTACCATTTGACCGACTGACACCAAGTTCTTTGTAATAGATGGCACATGTAGTACATCTGAAAGACTCTTTGTCTTACCATCATGCAAGGACAAGGGAACTTTTCTAATGTGTGAAATTGGGTGGCATGAGTCATCACCCGTCTGCACATAACCTACATTCTGCAAATCCTGCATCTCTCCAAACCATTCTGCATGGCTGGTCATATGATTGGATGCACCTGAATCAACATACCAAACATCTTCATGTGTTCCCTTTCCTGTAATAGCATTCAACATATACTGCATAACGAACAAACGTTCATTTTTGTCTTCATTCTGTCATAAAGACGATGCATAGTTTCCTTACTGCAACTTACAACTGCGGATATTATCTTTCTTAGCATAACATTGGACTGCAATATAACCTGTTTTGCCACAGTAGTGACACACAATACCAGAATTGTTAAAGCCTCTGTTTTGCCATCCACCTCTTCCTCTAAAGCTCCCCCTGCCTCTAAAGTTACCATGACCTCCTGAAACCTGCATATCACCAAATTGCTGATTCAATCTATTTTGCTCGTTGTCACTACCACGTCCTGTACCACGACCTCTTGAAGAGAACCTACCACGTCCACTTCCTGAACTGGAGTAGAAAGCTTGGACATGTTCACCACTTCTTTCAGATGTCTCACTCTGCATATTGATCTCTTCAGTGATCATAAGGGAGACCAACTCATCGAAATCTGAAAATGGCTTTCTGACATATACGGAAGTTACAAAAAACTTCCAAGCCTTTTCATTGTTAAGTCCACCCAAGGTAGACGACACCAAATCATCATCATTGGACATTGCATCAATCGCTGCCAATGCATTTGCAATGCTTCTTACCTTCAGTGCATACTCATTGATAGACATATTCCCTTTCTTTAATGTATTCAACTCTTGCTTGAGTTGAATCTTTCGTGCCTTTGTATTTACAGAAAACATACTTTCAAGTATGGTCCAAGCTACATATAAATTCTCTGCATTTTTAATATGTCCCAGCATATTATTGTCAATTACTGCAGAAAACCAATACATGACCTTTTTATCTTTTGCATTCCATTCTTTCCGTGCCTTTGTCTCTTCTGCAGTTGGAGGATCACTCACCTCCGGCTCCTTTTCTTCACCTGAAACAAACTCGTAGAGGCATTTTCCAATAAGGAAGTTCGTGATACGGAACTTCCATGAAGGGTAGTTGTTCTTGTCGAGCTTCTCAATGATGGGGCTTCCACTATTCTCTGCCATTATCACAAAATTAATACCAACAGCAAGCAAATCTTCTGCAACCTTCGACCTGTAGTGCACAGCAATACACCAGATAGCCTTTTTCACTATCTGCTCAACAATACATGCAATCTGCAACCTGTTTACAGATAAACCTTGTGTTTACTCACTGGTAAACACCTTTGAACTCACGGATCTGAAATCTGTAACCTGTGCACCCACTTTCGGTCAATACAGTCGAAGTCACAGCGTACCCTGAAACTGCTGTCCACAACCTTGTGGCTCTAAAACGAGCCCTAAAACGGCCTCAGATGCCAAAAATAACTGCGCACAAGCCCCAAAGGGCTTGTCTGCAAAATATACAGCGCTCTTCGCGCACACCAAATCTCACTGCAATCTGAGATTTTTGCTCTGCCCTGCTTCCGGTGCCTCCACATGCACTATCCAAGAGAAAGAGTGAAAGGATGGGAGAGCTTCTTACCCGTGGCTTGCTTGCTCGAACCTTCCTTCTCCTTTGCTTCAACCTTCAAAATCAGCCTCTCTCACTGGTGCGGCTCTGACACCATGTCAAGAATCGCGTGGTGGGGGAAGTTGCTCAAGATGCTGCGCCGAATACACACAGAATGCACAAGGAGAAGCTCACTCAAGAGACAAAAAGAGAGATGGAGGCCAAAACGTTTTCTTGCTGGTTTCTTCTTCTTCTTCCACACACTTTTACAAATGTACACAAAGTATAGATAAGATACAACATAAAGGAAAGTGGCGTACTAAGTCAAACAATGCATAACCGACTACACTAATCGACTGGCGCTATAACTATGCCAGCTGTAAATAGATGTAACAACCTGAATATAATAAGTAATGAGTCAGTGGCCATGTGAGAGTCATAATGACCACCGACGTGCTAAGTGTAGACGTATGGACCCATCTAACCAGGCGGTCCATCATCAATGTCCGCATGTGTTGAGCTTGTCATCTCAACAATTTTAGCATATGCCAGAGATTTTACTCATCAAAGTAAAATTTTTGGAATCTTGCACACTCTTGGATCTCAGAAATTGGGACTTTTCACATATGTGCAAAAATTGCAATGGGTCACGTGCAATTCCTCGAATTTTGACACATCGAACGCCATACAATTTGGGGTTTTCGCAAGATTTGCAAAATTTGAGTCAAATTTGGTCTTGGTATGTGCTCACAATGCATTTTCTACGCAAATTGAACTTTTGTAAAATTTGTGAAATTTTGGTAAAATTGGCTTTTTTGTATTATCCCATGATACGGTTGCAATTGCTTGTGGTGTGCTATACCACACATTTTGTACCTCTAAAAATTAATTTGTAGAGCTGAAACTTCTGCAATTACTTGAATTTTCATTGCAAGTTGGTACTTGCTTTATACCTTGGTCATTGACATTTGGGCTCACATTTGTTGACCTTTGAGACACCTTTGAGCTGTAAATCATGGCTGGTAGCAGTGATAGCAGCAATCTTTTGCACATTAAAAAGCTTGAGGATGCACACAACTTTGCTATATGGCAAAAGCAATGCTATAATGTCTTGGTGCACAAGAAACAGGTGAAGCCCATCAAGCCAAAAGCAATAAACCAGCAACCATGGATAAAAAGGAGTGGGATGATTTAGATGAGCTTGCACAATCTATCATAGAGCTTCCAGTGTCAGACACCTTGCTTTTCAACATCGAGAAACTAAGATCTGCCTATGATATGTAGCAACGACTTGAGGATTTATATGCTCAAAAAAGTGCGGCCAACAAGGTTTATTGGTTGAAAATTTTGACGGACCTTCATATAAAGATACAGCCAAATCTGCACATTTGAATGAATTTAACTCTATTTTCAGCCAACTAATTGCCTTGGAATTTCACATTGATAAGGAGTTCAAGGCAACATTTTTGCTATGCACCTTGCCTGAAATTTGGGACACTTTTAGTACAGCAATGAATAACGCTAATGCCATGTTGTTATATTTAGATGTGGAGAGCCCTTTACACATGGAGGAGCTCAATAGGCAAAATATTTCAGCAAACAAGTCTTCCGATGCACTACATACTAGAGAGAGATCCCAGCAGAAGGGCAACTCTAACAACAACACACGTACTAAGTCTTGTGGGAAAAACGTGGAGTGTCATCATTGTGGCAAAAAAGGGCACTTCAAGTGGGATTGCTTTGAATGGAAGAAAGATAAGGGCAAAGGCAAAAACACCGGTGATAACAAAGATGAGAAAAAGAACAACCAATATGCAAAGAAGAGCAGTGTGAAGAATCAAGATACAGGAAGTCAATGTAGTCAGTTCACTAGATTGACAGTGGCACTGATGTACTCTTTGCTTCTTCTCTTAGTGCACAGTTATTGATTGCAGATTCGATGATGACATGCACACCTAGATTCTTGATTTAGGCGCCTCGCTCCATGTAATACCACACCGTGAGTGACTCTCTGACTACGATGGTGGTAGACATGGTGTTGTCCACTTGGGGGACAACTATGCATGTGACAATGCAGGGATTGGCAGTGTGCAGTTGGCATTTCAGCATGGTTCAATGTTCAATTTGCATAATGCGATAGAGTTGTTTCTAAAGTCTCTAAAAGTGAGCCTCTGTATCCATTATATGTATCTAGTATGCGTGATCATGTTGTCGCCATAACAGAGCAACCAAGTGTGTCTTTGTGGCATAGTTAGTTGGGCCTACTTGTTAGATACAAAAAGTACGATACAATAAAATATGGTACTAAATGGTACCTTAAGATTTTATGAGGTACGGTAGGATATTAGTATGAAAAAAAATTAACATGATCTTTTTCTAAACCATAAATCATTAAATGATAGAATACATGTTTAAAGTGGAAATAGCCATTGCATTACAAAATAAAATGAATATATGAGGATGACCATCGCAAGCCCATAGGCTGTGCAAAACATGCAATACAACTACAATCTAGTGTATCATAATGGAATCATACATATGGATACAATGACAGTAGATATAAAAAAAAGAGAGACCTATGAATCTCTCATGAGGTATCACTATCATCATCGTCGTCATCATTAGAATCATCTAAGTGCTCATCAAGAGAGTCTGAAGATCGATCCTTGGCATCGAATGATGAGACACACTCATAATCATCCTCACTGATGCAGTACCATCATCATCAAATGATGGCTCTCTAAATCATGATTTTTTTGAAACCATAAATCATTAAATGATAGAATACATGTTTAAAGTGGAAATAGCCATTGCATTACAAAATAAAATGAATATATGAGGATGACCATCGCAAGCCCATAGGCTGTGCAAAACATGCAATACAACTACAATCTAGTGTATCATAATGGAATCATGCATATGGATACAATGACAGTAGATATAAAAAAAAGAGAGACCTATGAATCTCTGATGAGGTATCACTATCATCATCGTCGTCATCATTAGAATCATCTAAGTGCTCATCAAGAGAGTCTGAAGATCGATCCTTGGCATCGAATGATGAGACACACTCATAATCATCCTCACTGATGCAGTACCATCATCATCAAATGATGGCTCTCTAAATCATGATTTTTTTGAAACCATAAATCATTAAATGATAGAATACATGTTTAAAGTGGAAATAGCCATTGCATTACAAAATAAAATGAATATATGAGGATGACCATCGCAATCACATAGGCTATGCAAAACATGCGATACAACCACAGTCTAGTGTATCATAGTGGCATGATGCATATGGATACAATGACAGTAGATACAAAAAAGAGAGAGACCTATGAATCTCTGATAAGATATCACTATCATCATCATCATCATCATCATCATCAGAACCATCTGAGTGCTCATCAAGAGAGTGTGAAGATGGCTCCTCAGCATCGAATGATGAGACACACTCATACTCATCCTCATCGATGAGGTTACAATCATCATCAAATGATGGCTCCCTAGGTGGCAATTGTGTAGGCAAGGAGGGGATGTCATCATGAGACACAAGATATGAGCTACTAGAGCCCCGCCTTATATATGTCTGCAAGCCACTCGAACCACCTCTCCTCAATGTTGAAGAGCATTGAATGACCATGCCCCTACTACCACCTACTCGAACTCCTTGCCCACAAGCATACTAACTGCGAGTGTCACGAGTATCTGCTGCTATAAGCTCTCTATAGAGCCCTGCAAAAATCATCTCCTCCTTCTCATCCACTTCCTCATGTATACTCGAAAGGGTGTCGCCCGTCAACTTGAATGTATCAACATTCATCTACATAATGCATATAAGATTGTAAATGCTAAAGTCTAAATTGTAAAGTATAAACTTCAAAGTCCAAAGTTTAAAACAAAGAATTTTAAATTTCATGGTTAAGTGTTCAAATTTTACCTGCTTCAGACTATCCATGCTCATCATAGCCCTCATCATGCGTAAGTTAGTGCAGCAATAGACGAGTCGCTCAAACTATCATGTGCTAAGCCAAATGTAAATCTTCATGTGAATTAGAGAATATGTACTCAAATTTCTCTCACATGCATCTGAAGAGCAATCCTAGGCAAGGACCCTCATGGCTAAGGGCTAAAGGATCTCCAATGCGTATCCAAAGTTTTGCCACCAAAATAAAGGCTTCACAAGTGACTCTATCCTCCAACAAGTAGAAGAAGGAAAAGCCACATGCCCTCTCTGATTTGCATAGCATCACATGCATCTGAAGAGCAATCCTAGGCAAGGACCCTCATGGCTAAGGGCTAAAGGATCTCCAATGCGTATCCAAAGTTTTGCCACCAAAATAAAGGCTTCACAAGTGACTCTATCCTCCAACAAGTAGAAGAAGGAAAAGCCACATGCCCTCTCTGATTTGCATAGCATCCTAGCTCCTCCAGCACTGCATTGTAGTCATCCACAAGAACCACATGAGTCAAATAAGCAAGTTGGTTTGAACGGAGCTCTCTATCATCCATGACCATGGGCAACTTGTAGGCTGGATATACCAATGCAGCAAAACCATAGATGGGCTTATGCATCCATGCACATCTCCTCTCTACTATCTCTAAAACATGCGCACGTTGTGTCTCTATGATCACTGTACAAGCACGTGCCTCCACCAATGCCGCTCTAAAGAAGTGAACAAGAAGACCCATGGTGAAGCCCTCGCAATCACTCATACGTAACACCCTATAAAAGGGAGTCACGACAATGATAATGGCATGGAATTTTTGCAAAAACTGCTCATTAAGACACGAGCGATGTATGGCTTTGGCCTCCTCTGTCTCATACTCACCCACTCATTCCATAGAGTCGACACCATTGTTTGACCGCACCTCATAAAGGCGCTCCAATAATAACTACATGTAAGCAAAGTGAGTTGAAGAAGACTTCTTCAACTCCAATGTGCTATGCTCACAATACATCGCAAGCACCTTTATCTTGACCGTGAAAAAGATGACAACTGATGTAGCTTGCCAGACCACCCTCTTCACCCACTTGAGCTTCCCAATGCCCTCCATGAGCAAGTCTAAACAATGACTTGCACATGAAGTCCACACAATCGTGGGAAACTCAGCCTCAAGTAAACGACCCAGGTGCCGATAATTCGATGCATTGTTGGTAACAACTTGCACCACATTCAAGGGCCCCACCTACAACCACAATTTACAAATTACAAGTATACTAGCAATACTTGGAGGTTAGAGAGAGAAAGAGAGAGATAAGTCTTTCAAGTTTAAACTTTTAAGATTTAAGAATGAAGAGAGATGGGGGTTGGGACTCAGGAAAAAAGAGAGAATTAAGATAGATATTAGAGAGAAATTAGAATAGGGAGATAGATAGTTATCCATAAATCGATTATCATAATGAAAAAAAGTGAAACAAATTTAAAAGGCAATATTGGTAGACCTCAATGATAACTTGCCGAATGTAGTAGTAGATGAACGTGTCTGTCCCCTCTTGCCGATATCTACGACCCGCAAAAAGTAAGTGCTGAGTGGATATGAAACGAGTTTGTTAATGATACCCCATTTCTTACATTCACTTCATCCGTCGGTGAGAATGGAATAACCATATTTTATCCATGCAACCCAAATAGGATCAAGGGCTCTATCAATCCTCTCCTCTTCATCAATCTTTTTCGTCCTCATGTCATTGTATGTGACACCGGTCCATCCTTCACATGGACCCACATTAGCAATGGCTTTTACTATATTCTTCCATTGCTCTTACTTTAGGACATTGAATGAAAGATTGTACTCAATCACCGTGCGTGCAATTTCAATCTCCGCAAGCCATTGCCTTTCTCTGAGAAAGGCGATCCATATACATGATTGGGAGCCCTAGAGAGAGAGGATTGTCTCTCTGATGCCGCATGAGCCTCCACTCTTTGTCTTTCATCGGAGCCAAATGTGGATATGGAGCCCCCATCACCAATGGTAGATCCTTCTCCCACATCGGTTAAACATACGCCCACATTTTATGCTTCCTCGTTAGTAGACATGGGAGTTGGTGCCGATAAGCCACTTCCTCCTCCTCTTGTGCATCCTCTTCTCATCTTGGCAAGAATCTCCTCCGCGATGTTTTAAGGGATCTCCTTACATGGAGCAACTTACCTTCCCTCCCCCCCCCCTCTTCCCCATCTTGGAAAGATGTTGGAGAAGCCAAGTTGCACCACTTGTATAGCGCTTACTGCAACACCTGCATATCCAACAGTGAGAGTTAGACTTCTTTGTGTCCCTCTCCACATGAATCCCATGCAAATTGAAGGCCTCGTGCTTCTCACAAGTCATGGTGCCAATGACGAATGGAGAGGCCTAAGGGAGAGTGAGAGAGAGAGAGATGAGTGAGATGCTTGAGTCTTGACTCTTGAAACTTAAAACTTGAAAGAGAGGGAGAGGCACGAGGGTTGGGGTAAAGTTGAAAGAGCAGGAGTGAGAGAGAGGCTATGGGAGATCAGAATGGCAAATGCTTCGATAGGGTGCGAAAAAGAGGGGATGGGAGATGAGAATGACAAATCACAAATCAATTCAAGATCCAAGAGAGGAAGATGAAAATGGCAAATGCTTGCTGAATTGGTGTGGAAGCATGGAGGAGAGAAGCACCTTTTGTAGATGAGAGAAGGGTCAAACAGTCAAACAGGGATCAACAGTCAAAGAGCGTTGCCAGCTGGATGGAATCCAAGAAGGGTTGGGGAGGGGAGTGTATAGCTAGAAAAGGGGGTGAGATAAGGTATCCAAGGCTTCCCACCCCCCCCCAAAAGTGCCACGTAGACGAAACACGTCAGTTTAAAGTGCAAGTGAAATGCAGGGATACGTGGCAGACGCAGCAACAAAAGTGGGTCTATTTTTTCATAGGGATTTGTATGGATATGTATGATAAGGTACGGTATGATCAATACCGCATGATGTACGAAGACAACTATGCAGTTGGGGCACATAAGTCAAACTGAAAGAAAAGTACTTTCTCATTTGGGTTACTTGCTATGTTTGACTCATTTTAACAATTGTAATCATTGTATTTATGGGAAGCATGCTCAAACATCACACCAAAAAAAAAATCACTAAAATCTTCACCCTTAGAGTTGGTACATTCCAATGTATTGGAAATGCTAGGGTTGTCTCTAGGGAGAAAGAAATATTTTATCACTTTTGTTCATGATACTACACACAAAGTATAGATTATATCCGATTTGTCATAAAGACGAGGCCTTGGATAAGTTTTAAAAATTCCTAGCACTTGCTAAAAATATAACCAGCAAGACAATAAAGTATCTTCACTTTGACAATGGTGGAGAATATGTGTCTAAAGCTTTTCAAGCCTTTTGTGAATTGTCATAGCAAAGGGATAGAAAGGGAGCTCACCATCCATTACAATCTGCCCCAAAATGATGCCGCAGAGTATATGAATAGGACTAGTGAAGAGAAGGTCCGTATCATCTATCTCATGGTTTTTCGATAGAGCTTGTTATGACAGCCATACACTTGATAAATCGGTCACCAAACAAGTTTAATTTAAAAGGGGGAGGGGGGCTCAAGTAGTGTGCTCGAGCAAGCCACCTTCGTATACACACTTAAGAGTGTTCGGCTACAAGGCTTTTGTGCACATACGCAAAGAACAATGCAGCAAATTGGAGCCAAAGTCTTGTAAATGCATTTTCCTAGGATATGGTGACAAGGGAGAAATGGGGTATAAGTTATGGGATCCCGCAAAAAGTAAAATTGTACACAACAATGATGTGATATTCCGAGAAGATCGCATGCATAAATAGCCTGAAAAGACAAAAGAAGTGAAAAGGGTTGTGTTCCGAGAAGAAATACATGTAGGATAGCAGAGAGTGCCCACTGTACCACAGCAAACACTTGCTGTAAATGACCCTATAAATGAAGGAAATGATGCTGAAATTGATCAACAAAAAGTTACCCATGATATACCACAGTTTCAACAAGAACATGTGCCACCAAAGAATGACCATTGTACAACAGCAAATACCTGCTATAAATGACCCTATAAATGCAGGGAATGATAATGAAATTGATCAACAAAAAGTCGCCCATGATATACCACACTTTCAACAAGAATATGTGCCATTGGAGCAGCCGAAACAAGCAATATAGCATGCTGAACCTTTGGAACAATAAGCTATTAATGCAGATTTGCAGGCTGAACAGCTAACAAACTTTGATCATTGGGTCCATGGGTCGACCAAAAATACCAAACAACCAGATAGGTTTGTTCCTGGTACGAACCATGTCACTGATTATGCCATGTTAATAGATTATGGTGAACCGTCATGCTTCAAGCAATGGACAAAAAGAACAGCAAGAAATGGCATAAAGCTATGCTATTAGAGATAGAATCTCTAAAGAAAAATGGCACTTGGGATTTGGTGCATTTGCCTAAGGAGCAGAAAGTCCTGCCATGTAAATGGGTTTACAAAAGTGAAGGTTACCCCTTTGATTCCTCATTGAAGTAAAAGCATGGTTGGTTCCCAAAGGGTATAAGCAAGCACTTGGGATTGACTTTGACGAGATCTTTTCTCCTGTAGTCAAAATGATCACTTTATGAACCATATTGGGCTTGGTTGCATGTGAGGATATGGAGCTCATACAGATGGATGTAAAGACTACTTTCTTACATGGTGATCTGCATGAGGACGTATATATGCAACAACTAGAAGGTTTTGTGGCTAAGGGGCAAGAAAAGATGGTATGTAAACTCAACAAAAGCTTGTATGGGCTGAAATAGGTAATGCATGAATGGTATCATAAGTTTGATACATTCATACAATCTCAAGGTTTTAAAAGAAGTCAAATGGATCACTACTTGTACACCAAGGTGGCAAATGGCAGCCCTATTATATTGATTTTGTATATGGATGACATGCTGATTTGGTGGTAGGAATGTTCATGCGTTAGACACATTGAAGGAAAAAAAACATAGCAACTTTGATATGAAGCACCTTGGCGAAGCGAATTATATTCTTGGCATACGTATACTCAAGGACTGATCAAAAGGTCTTCTTTATCTGTCACAGCAAGAGTATATATCCAATATGGAGGGGGGGAAAGCAATTGATGTACCTCCATATGTGAAACTCAATGCAAACGATAGCCCTACATTTGATTATGAAAAGGCTGAAATGGCTAAGATCGCATATGCTTCAATTGTGGGTAGCTTGAAATATGCTATGGTTGCTACATGTCCTGACATAGCATTTGCCATGGGAGTGGTTAGCGAAAACATGGCACATCCTAGTAGAAAGCATTGGGAAGCAATGAAAGATATCGTGAGATATCTTAAGGGCACAAAGGATGTGAGCATTTGCTTTGGAAAACAAAAAATATTTGTCATTGGCTTTACAAATGCAGACTATGTTGGTCATGCTAACTACAAGAAGTCTATTTCAAGGTACGTATTCACCTTCACAAGGGAGCAATTTCTTGGATCTCTAGGCTACAAAAGTGTATTACATTGTCTACTATAGAGACAGAGTATATGGTTGCCATTGGGCATGCAAGGAGGTTTTATGGCTTTCATGTCTGGTGGGAGAGCTTGGCATTACTGAGACTCTTGTCCTCCACTGTGATAGTCAAAGTGCTATCATGCTACCACGGAATCCTATCTTTCATGCAAAGACGAAGCACATATAGGTGAAGTATCACTTTATCAGGGATGTACTTCATAGCAAAAGCATTGAGCTTGTCAAGGTACATACATATGATATTCTTGCAGATCTTCTCACGAAGGGACTTCCAGCAAAGTGGTTTACTCATTGCCCACCACAGATGATGGGAGTTGGATAGCAAAAGCATTGAGCTTGTCAAGGTACATACAGATGATAATCTTGCTAGCAAAAGCATTGAGCTTGTCAAGGTACATACAGATGATAATCTTGCAAATCTTCTCACGAAGGGACTTCCAACAAAGCGGTTTACTCATTGCCCACAGATAATGCGAGTTGGATAGTATATGTATTTCATCTTTGTACATACTTAGACTTGACAGATTCTTTTCTCAACCTTCAAGCACGCTGCCTTTAGGTGGGAGATTGCTAGGAATAAAGAGCCACCATGCCTTTTATACGTGCTTGGGTGTGAACACACCCTTAGCACTTGTACTTTAGTCCTTTATATATAACTATCAAAAACCTACAGAGTGGTACATCTTTTCATACCCACATATCATGAAACACTCTCTACTACTACTTATTGCTCACTCTCTCACTCTCCCCGCCATCGCCATTGCCAAACATTGAATCACCACATTCTTCCATTGTCTTCTCTAGCCTATAAAAGGCGCTCCTTTCCTCCATCCTTCCACACCAAATCAACAAGCATTCTCGAGCCTCTCTCTCTTCAAGCACGCTATCTATCTATCAAGATTCAAGCATATCCCAATTCCCACCCCCTTCTCTCTAACTTCCAAGCCTCTCACTATCTCGTGGGCCTCTCTCTCTCTCTCTCTCTCTCTCTCTCTCTCTATTAGCATCATGACTCATTAGAAACACGAGCCCTTCAATTTATACACATCCATGCAAAGAGGGACACAAAGAAGTCCAACTCCCACCATTGGACATGCAAGTATTGCGGAAAGTGCTACACAAGCAATGCAATCCTACTTCTCTAACATCCTTCCAAGACAAGGGGGCAAGCTGCTCCATATAAGAAAATCCCTCAAAACATCATGGACAAGATTCTCATCAAGATGAGAGGGGGATCCACTAGAGGAGAAGGGAGTGGCGTATCGCCACCAATATCTGTCTGTCAAAAGATGACGTACTAGCAAGATAGTACAGTTTGCAAGGAGGAACACGGAGTGAACTCGATAAACACTGAGAAAAGAAGAGAAGAGAAAAAAAACTCTGATGAATGGAATGATGAAGATCTGAATCATGGAGTGAATGTGATACAAGGAAACAAGGGTGCCATAGCACAAGGAAGATGATGAAGACAGCAACCACGAACCGCAATGTCCTCCTGAAGGGGTGTGAGAATAGTGGAGAGGCTGGAGAGAAGGGGTGAAGAAATGAATGAATCAGCCATGAAGAATAAGTCACAGAGGTAGCCTATAAATAGGCAAGAGACTGTCTAGGGTGCCCGGAGGGAGGGCATCAACTGTCTAGGGTGGTGCCTCACTGTGGACGCCCAACCCCTTTTTGGAGATATCCATTGTGAAACCCTAAACACAAAATGTAGAACGCAAAACTACGAGTGAAGGGTTTCTCAACACCCCCTCTCATGCCCAAAAAAGGGGAAACAAGAAAATAGAGAAGTGGAGATGCAATGATACATGCTGAAGAATGCTCATGCAGTAGGTGCCACTTGGACAGTGTCCCTCACGGAAAAACTTTCACTTGCCCAAGCACCCTAATACAAAGATGATGAAAACATACAATGCATAGGAGGAATGCCAAACTTTGTGTGGTGTCGAGAACCATAAGGATATACCCGTACTCGATCTCGGGAATTGGCTCCATGCTCACCAAGGAACGAAGAAGATCCACCCTATAATCTGAGAATACCACTTGAAATGAGACCTTTAAAGATAGTTAGGAGACTGGATGAGTTGTAAAACCCGAAACTCAACCTCGAGAGAAAAGTCAGTAGCTCCCTGACTCCATACTGGAAGGAATACGAAGGCCTAGCCACCAAGTCACTATTGAAGACCCAAGGACCCCAATCAAGGTAGATCCTCTAGATCCTGGGTATGAGTAGAGGAAATGGCTGCTCAAAGAAGAGCCACTCCTCGAAAGTGAAAGGTGGTGGTGTGTGAAAAACTTCATGGCACATAGGGTCCCTCTCTGAATCAAAAGGAGTATAAGTAGGAGCCCCCTATGAAGACGAAGAATAACTCGAAGCTCCCTCTGAGGGCAAAGTAAGAAAATCCCCCTATAAATCCCAGTCTGAGCGAAAGGGAATCCAACCACTCATGGTTCACGAATTGCAAAGCATCAGATGACGAAGAAAGTGCTGCCAATTGTGCCGAAGAAAGTATCTAGGCCTTGGAAGAAGCAGCCAGAAAACACCCATAAGTGGCCTCTCGAACCTGAGTGGAAGAGGGTGGGGAAGAAGGAGGCTCAAGATGAGCCAAGGGTGGAGAACAATCAAGGGGTCTTAGGAGAGTGGACTGTGAAGGAGATGTGGGCCATGGAAGCTACTATACCCGAAAGTGGATGGGGGAAACCTCCGCACAATGGGGTGGTCTCCAGGAGGGCTTATCGCCTCATAAGGTCTTAGAGCGTCCGTGTGCTCGAAAGGACTTAGTGCGCATCAGTTGCAGCTTATAGCCTTGAGTATAATACTCTGATAGCCGATGCAGAACAATCTCTGTGGCCCAGAAAGGAGAGGTGGCACAAGAAGTGCTAGTGCAAGACGCATATACTCCGAGAGGGTGGGGAGCAAAGGTCAAAGTCGGCAAGCATCAGTGGTGTGATCGGTGATGCCACAATAGAAGCATCCAATAGATTGGTCATCTGTTGCTAAAGAAGCCATGGGTATCAGTGTGCCTTGCTGAAGAAGGAAGAGGTCAGCCACAAACAATGAACCGCAATGTCCGCCTCAAGGGTTGGGAGGGCAGTGGAAGGCTGAAAGTGAGCTGCCAACTGCAGAAGGGTGCTGCCAGCTACAAACGCCGCTTGCAACAAACCAAGAGAAGCCGCCGACAAACAAGGAGAAACCGCTAGCAGTCAAGGATGAGCTGCCAGCAGTCAGGGAGGAGCTACCAACTGCAAACGTTACTTGCGGTAGGCCAGGAGGAGGCTCCAACAAACAAGGAGGAGCTGCCAGCAATCAAGGATGAGCCACCAACAACAGGGATGAGCCACCAACAATCTCGCTAAGTTGCCAGCAGCAAGGAGCCGAGCTGAGCCGCCAGGTTGCAAGGAGGAGCCCCCAATAGCAAAGAGGAGCCATTAACAATCTAGCTAGGCCACCAGCAGCAGCGAGCCGCCGCTAACAGTCTAGATAGGCCGCTAGTAGCAAAGAACAACCGCCAGCAGCACAAAGGAGCCGTCGGCCAACTAGGAGCTGGAGGTAGCAGCAACGGCCCTAAACGCAGGCTGGAAAACAGCAAACGCAAGAGGAAGCAGCCACCAGTTAGGATGTTGATGCAATAGAAGAAGAAGAGAAGTGGATGCCGAGCTCGCCACTGATCTTTGCCTTCACTAGAGTGGAGGATCTTTGCCATTGTTTGAGCAAATCAAGCTTTGATACCATGTCAAAAGATGACATACCAAGGAGACAGTAGGGTTTGAGGGGAGAAACATGGAGTGAACTTGGTAAACACTGAGAAGAAAAGAAAAGAGAGAAGAAACTTTGATGAATGAAATGATGAAGATCTGAATCATGGAGTGAATGTGATACAAGGGAACAAGGGTGCCATAGCACAAGAAAGATAATAATGACAGCCACGAACCACAAATGGCAATGTCCTCCTAAAGGGGTGTGAGGATAGTGGAGAGACTAGAGAGAAAAAGTAACGAACTAAATGAATTAGCTATGAAGAATGGGTGATAGAGGTAACCTATAAATAGACAAGAGATTGTCTAGGGTGGCGAGGCCGTTAGCTGTCTAGGGTGATGCCCCACTGTGGGCACCTAGCCTCTTTATGGGGCTGTCCATTGTGAAACCCTAAACGCAAAATGTAGAACGCAAAACTACGAGTGAAGGGTTTCTCAACAATGTCTACTAATGATAAGCATTGAATGTGGTCAATGTGGAGCATGATGCATATATCCATGTGGATAATAAGAAACATAGCAAGCTCGATCCAAAGTCAAAGATTTTTATCTTCATTGGTTATAGTACAACCACGAAGGGCTACAAGCTCATGATCTGCGAATCGAGAGATTGAGGTAAGTAAGGATATGGTATTTAATGAGGTTGCAACCTTGGATGATCCAATTGATGGAGATTCTACTACAAGTGGTACTTTGTTATCAACTAACCCCCCCTCCCACCATCAGCCCCTTCCCTTCCTTTCAAGTTACCAATTAGCACCCCTCCATCTTCGACTTCTCTTCCTTCATCCCCTCCTCCCCCTATAACTTCCCTTCCACCCTTGACAACTCCTTCTATTCCTTCTTCATTAAGTATTCCTTATTGAGCCAAGACATGCTTTACAAATAATTAGCATTTTTTAACACCCCCAAGACACGCTTGATTACTGAAAAGCGCAAATTTGGTATGTGGTTCAAGAGAGTTTCAATGGTCCCCCAAAACCTACTTTTTTGGGACACACTTCCACATCTATAAATAGACAGGCTGCCCACCATCAGCCTCATTCTTTGAGTACAAATTTCAGCAATTAGCCTTCACCCATGTGGTGGTCTACTCTTTGCGACTATTGCCGCTCCTCCATCAGTCCTTGCACTACCTAGCGTCTTCCTCCCTAGCTAGCACCCAACATCTCGGGGCGTCCTTCTCCCTCCTGCATTTGGACTCTTTTGCCATCACCAACACACAATCCGCCTCCTCCACCTTGCATTTGGACACTCCTCCACCAGGCGACAACTGGCAGTGATCTCCCATTACTTACGTCGACCTCTTGTTGCTTGCGTTTGGCCTTCACCCTACTTGGCGGCAACTGGCGACCTTTCTCCTCCTCCAAGCAACCCTTCTATTGCTATGTTTGTAGCTTTCTATTGATGTCCTCATCATCGAGCATCATCCTCTATAGTCGCCTCAGTTACCAAACACTGTGCCGCTTTAGTGATCAGCATTTGGTGTTTTAAGCACTTAGACACTCCGACTCTTGGTCACAACACTTAGGATCCATCTCCGAAGAATGTCACTCTCTGACACTACTTTGCTCTAACCCTTGACCCTCTATACACTCTTACATTCAATTACAAAATTCATTCACTTCAAAGTTTCTTCACTCTGTGTTTGAGTTTTGAGTTTTTGCATTTTGCATTTTGCATTTTGAATTTAGGGTTTCATTTTTGCTTGTCTCTGTTTGAGTCTTTGTGTTTCAGTCTTGGTCGTACATGTTGTGTTTTCTCAGTGCAAGCCCTAGCATATCTTCACATGGTATCAAAGCCGGTGCTCTTCTAAACTTTAAAAAGTATTCTGCAGTGATTGTGGAGACTAGCCTTTGTGCAAGACTCACATGCAACTCGATTCTGACTCATGTCACAGGCACCTTCTTCTAGGGATCGTATGACACCTTACACGGTTCTCCATCATTGGAAGCTCTAAGAAGGCATTATGGTCTAGAGGAGGAGATAGACACACCTTCACCTTTACCATCTTCTTCTCGTTTTGGTAATCTTACAGATAAAGAGTTTTAAGTACTTGTGTATCACGTACAGTTCGGTTTACACTCCTCCAACGAGTACTACTACTACGTCTAGACCAATTGGTGAGACTAGCCATTTCTCTGATCTTGGAGGGACCATGGCATTCCACATGTCTAGCGATCCATCTCTTTCATCACAACCAAGCCTTATGTCAAGTACGTATAACCCTTTTAAGTCATATGAGTCAAAACCCTCTCCTGTTTCTTCTTTTGTTGTGCAGGATCCGGATAATTTTCAATATGTTAACTTTAATAGAGGAGGCTCTCAAAGCAGACACCCTTCAACAAGTATATCTCTACCATCTATTTCATTTGAGCAAATAAACTACACTTCTCAACTCCCTCCCAACCCACCACTATCTTTTACACATTCTTATCTCCTCACATCTTCATTCCAAAATCTTGGATTACATTCCACTTTCGCTTAAAGCACACTAGGAGTTGGATCTTTCAACTACGCTCCTAGCACTTTCTCTTTCTCCATTCCACCATCTACCTACCCTCCATTCACTCCACCTCTTGGTGCATCGTCAAGGGGAATGCCACCCTTTAATAGTGTATCTTCCACATACCCCACACTTTACCACATCCTTTCACTTTGGGATGGCTGTGATGGGCATCCCTCTCACCACCCCCACACACTCACAAACCCCCCACACAACCTTTCAGATACAAGGATATCCATCCTCTGCTTATGGATTGTCGTCACACATCCCTTGGGTCACTCCTATGCAAGGATTTCCATCCTTTGCTCCCCGTATCCCTATCCCTTCACCTTGGGCTCCACATGCAATTACCATACCCATACCCAGTCTTCCCTTACCCACATTTGGATTTGCTATGCACACTTCTCCTATGCACGGTGGGCACCCTAGGATTCCTTCCCAAGTATACTCCACTCCCCCCTACACCCTTTACACACCTCCATCTGCTAGCATTATCACTCATGTTGCAAAGGCCAAGAATGCCTTCATGGATAAGACACGTTTTAATAGGTCGAATTTCACCACTTGATAGAACTTCAAACAACAAGTGCTTGAATCTCAAGGACTTTGGGACCTGGTCGTTGGTACCGAGCCTATGTCAAACCTCGATTGGCTCACCCTGATCACATCTGTCAATGGAGAGTTCACAATGCCACAACCAATGTTGAGTTAATGCAGGGGTTGCTTCCTGAGTGTTGGAGTCATCTCATTCACCGCTATGCGGCTCAAGATCACACTCCACGTATCAATCTCGATTTTAAGCTTCAGGAATTTTCCATTAAGGAAGGGGATGATTTGAAAGTCAAGTTAGCCAAATATTGGCGATTACTCCAGGAGTTTGCAACCACTTGCTCCCCAAAGTCAAATGACGATTAGGTCACGTTCTTCTTAAACAAGTAGCTCGACAAATACTTCCATTTTATCTAGCACATTATCTAATTACCTAGATTGCCAACCTTCTACGAGTTCGAGTGTCAGTTCTTGTGTTACACAAGGCTGCACGAACACCCCCACACACATCCATTCAGATAGGTGAGGTTAATTGCCTCTTCTTTAGAAGGGAAAACCACCAGTGGCAAAAACTCGCAAGATGCGAAGGCAAGACAAAACAAGGGTAACACCATTTCCTCCAATTGAACCAAATTGGGCCATGTGGACGACGAGTGTCATACCAAGGCCCAAGGTCTTCCTCCTGGAAAACCTCTGTAGACTGCTACGATTGCCTCCACTCTAGCTGCAATAAGAACTCACAAGATGTAAGGGCAACATCACTTCCTCCGACGAAACCAAAGAAACACGATCCCTTTGGCAATAAATTCCTAAGAAAAATATATTTTTCACACACTACCAAAGATTGGGCCATGTGAATGATGAGTGTCGTACCAAGGCCCAAGGTCATCCTCCTAGAAAACCTTCGTAGACTGCTGCGACTGCCTCCACTCTAGCTAGCCAGTTGAGTGGAGCTATGCCTCCCATTGTTGCACCATCTGCTCCATGTACCCCAATGGCTACTCAATATGTGGCGCACAAACAGCCTCGATAACCTATCCCCTTCAATACTCCTGAAGGATTGGTTGATTGGTCTACTAGTGGCTCGCTTATTGTACTTTGCACATCCATTCTTAGAGCATTCACTGTACCTTCTAGGATCCCAATCCTGCCTCATCCTATGTGATAGTGGACACACACTTAGCCCTTCTATCACAAGGATGTGAAATTTTGAGATACTTTAATCTTGGCGATAACATTTGATTAAGTTATTAATCAAATATGCAAGGTTGTTTGGCATGTGTGATCCACATGGCAAATATTTCATGGTTACAAGCCAAGGACCTCGAGGATATAGTAGATATCAAAGGCAAAAGTTGTGATAAGTTATGCTAATTGGACTTTGGGGGTCAATTGGTGTTAGTTTTGACCCTGAGACAATTATTTGGCCAATAAGTGTCGGTGGTGACACTAGGGACTAGTATTAATTAATTAATTAATGCCAATCTATGGGTCAATAGAGGTTGCAGACCACTCCAAATTGTAAATGGCCTAGCCAATTTAATTATGAAAGGACACAAGGTGTCCATTGTCCAAGATTATTAAGGTAAATTATACATTTCAATTTGTGTTTATTTGCTAATTGTTGTAATTAAGTGCTTAATCAAGGAATTACCACCCTCTCCAAGAAGGAAGGTTGGTTTCAGCTATCATCATCAGCTTGATCTAGTGCCCTCCTTGATGCTATGGACTACATGCCCTTACTAATCAATCCTCCTTCCATATTCAAAATTTGTTCCTTGTTCAGTGCAAATTTCTTTCTTATTTTCTTGCAATCTCTCTTTGTTCCTTCATCTTTGTAAACGTGTTTCTTTCATGTATACTCTCGCAAGTACAATCCCTAAGATACTAAAGTACCACAACCACCACTAATGGGGATAAAAAAACTTCTCCAACTAGAAGGTATGCTCATCGGCCATATTTTAGGTCCCAAATATCACGTCGGCTAGATTTAAGAGTGTTTGGCTATTTATAGCCATCTCCCACTCACTCGGCAAATCATCTCCCATTCTTCCCTTGCAGGTTTTACAAGTGCACACTCCGACTCCGTCATATTCCTCCGTCTCGAATGCTACCATCATCATCAACCTAATCTGATGCCCTCGCTGATGCTACGGGCTGTGTGTAAGGACTGATCAGTCCTTCTATATTCAGCATTTATTCCTTGTTTGATACAGATTTCTTTCTTCTTTTCTTGCAATCTCTCTATTCTTTTGTCTTTGTGTTCATGTTTCCTTTCCATTGCGCACTCTCGCAAATACAATCCCTAAGATACTAAAGTACCACGCCCACCACTGATAAGGGTAAAGAGACCTTCCCCAACTAGAAGGTATGCTCATCAATCATATTTTAGGCCCCAAATATCAAGTTGGGCAGATTTAGGAGTGTTTGGCTATTTATAGCCACCTCCCACTCACTTCGTAAATCATCTCCTATTCTTCCCTTGCAAGTTTTGCATGTGCATACTCCAACTCCGTCATCTTCCTCCATCTCCGATGCTGTCATCATCATCAACCTGATTTGGTGCCCTCACTAACGCTGCAGGCTGCATGCAAGGACTAATCAGTCCTATATTCAGCATTTATTCCTTGTTCAATACAACTTTCTTTCTTCTTTTCTTGCAATCTCTCTTTGTGCCTTTGTCTCTGTGTTCATGTTTCCTTTCCATTGTGCATTCTCGCAAGTACAATCTCTAAGATACTAAAGTACCACACCCACCACTAATGAGGGTAAAGAGACCTTCTCCAACTAGAAGGTATGCTGGTCAACCATATTTTAGGTCCTAAATATCAAGTCGGGTAGATTTAGGAGTGTTTGGCTATTTATAGACACCTCCCACTCTCTTGGCAAATCATCTCCCATTCTTCCCTTGCAGGTCTTGCAGGTGCACACTCTGACTCTGGCATCTTCCTCTGTGTCCGATGCTACCATCATCATCAACCTGATCTAGTGCCCTCACTAACGTTGCTAGCTACGTGCAAGGACTAATCAATCCTCCTTATATATTCAGCATTTATTCCTTATTCAGTATAGCTTTCTTTCTTCTTTTCTTGTAGTCTCTCTCTAGGCCTTTGTCTCTGCGTTCGTGTTTCTTTTCTGTTGCACACACTCAAAAGTACAATCCCTAAGATACTAAAGTACCACACCCACCACTGATGAGAGTAAAAATACCTCCTCCAACTAGAAGATAAAAAGTTCTCATGGATAAGGGAGCATTCACACTAGAGCTACGAAGAAACACGATAAGTGTAATTAAACAATCCATGACCAATTATGAAGACCCAACACTTATGTTACAGCTAGTGGCAAAGAGATTTATAGCTGAACATAAGGGTAGCCCATTCACTAATTATTGTGGCCCGCATGCAAGAGAGTGACGACCCAATCTGAGCTTGGATTGTTATACAATCAAGGGGCAAATTGTACCCAAGCAATGCTGGTCATTCTATGATAGCCAATGTATTGAACATTGAAGGAGATCAACTTATATTTCATTGTATTTCAATTTTAGAATGGATCTCCTACGTCCTCAACTATAGACCTGTAGCGGCCTATCTCAACTAGAATAGAAAGATTTGCATCCTTACATCTGAAAATGCTCAAGGAGTTGCCCAATATACTTAAGACTTTTGCAAAATAATGCACCTCTCAACTACAGTAAACTGTATAAGAGATAGTAGGGCAAATGTCCAAGATCTGTGACATCAAAAGTATGTTGCGATTCAACTTGTGTCTCATGAGGTCCGGTCAGCAACATACCATCCACATAAATAATGAGAATCAAGAGATTATCCCCATCTTTGTGGACATAATGCGTCCTTTCAGTGTGTGAATTACTGAAGCCAAGAGCAATCAAATATGCATGTATCTTCTTGTACCATGCCCTTGGTGCCTATTTGTAACCATAGGGGCCTTATGCAACCAGCACACTTTGCTCTCTGTTTGCCAGCAAGTTTTCATTCAACAGCCACCACACACAGTTTTTCCCTTCAGATAAGAATCTACTTGAGAAAGGAAAATGTCAATTAACCATTTTTGGTTTTAAGTAAACTAACCACTCACGCAGACATGCATAAACTGCACTTTCTGTACACTTTCTTTCTTGCCATAATGGACAAAAGGGCTCTAAGTTTTACTCTAGGTACATCCCAGCTGAAGCAAATCTAAGATATATTCAGCATAATATGGTATTGAGTGTTTCATTATTTATATTTCTTTCTTGGTTGATCATGTTGAATCTAAGGTATTGAGCTGGCCACATCCATCCGACATACAAACTAAAACATAGTAAGGCACATTTACTCATGAAACTGAATTGGGTTGAGCATTTCAGCTAAATAATTTGCTCACTTGTGTCTGTCATGATACTCAACATCCAAACCTGAATGTGCTCACATCCATCTGACAGTACTAAGCTTCTTGTTCCTTGCTAATACAACAAGAATTTAATCAAACAGCCCCAGATCCACCATTTGGAATTTATGGGTGATTACAGCTTATCATCTAACATGGGTTACTTTCCTCACATCCACTACTGCTCTAACTTCCAGCTCTCACTTCAAACACAAACAAGAGTGTGCATGAGCTTGCCATTTGTTTCATCCATATGTCTAATTATACTCCTCTAGTTCAATTTCAACAAGTCAAACAAAAATTCACATAGCAAACACATCTATGTCTATCCCCCCAGTTGCTGCATGAACAAACTAATTCTGCAAAAATTCAAGATTTTCTACAAACACATGCACAGCTCTGATGACAATCAAAGTGCCTCTTGAGTCTAAGAACTGAAATTCAGAAAAAGAAAAATAAACAACGAAAGTCTCAAAGAAAAAGGGATGCAAATAAGAAAATATGAAAGGAAATAAAAGAGATACTGACACATTATCCTCAGGATAATTACCTTTGCACCCCGAGGTGGTGTTCCTGGTCTTGCAGAGTTCACACTAGCATAAGAATATTTTGGCTTCTTCTCTGCAGGTTTCAGAATCTGAAAAGAGCACATGAGTGTCTCATCAACACTCATCATAGCACCAGCATTATCGAATTCGCCACAGTAATTTGGAGCAGAGAAAATTGTCACCAGCTGCCTATCAGCAAAAAATTCATAGCCATCTTCTACAACCTGCAATTTTTCTTCAAAGTTATTCATCCATGTTATTTAAGTTACACAATCCAACAACCAAATAACATATACTAACTTCCACACCTGATGTGCTCTGCAGATGAGATCAAGGTCATGCTTTTGTAAAAACTCATTTACTTTGTCTGCCCCAAAAGTGAAAGAGACACCTCTGTCATTCTCACCCCATCCTGAAATTTCTTTTTCTGGGTCTGCCCATAAGAGATCACATAAAAGCCCTTGATCTGGTACATCAGTGGGGCGTGGCAATGCCCGAATCTGATCCAAATTATTCAGCTCTGGTGAAAGTCCCCCATGCATACAAAGAATCTTCTCATCAATTAATGCAGCCACAGGCAGACAATTGAAGCAGTCTGTAAATGTCTTCCACAGCCTTATGTTGAATCTCCTTTTACACTCATCATAAAATCCATATATGCGGTTTATTGAGGCACATTCATGATTTCCCCTGAGCAAGAAAAAATTCTCAGGGTACTTGATCTTGTAGGCTAGAAGCAGACAGATAGTTTCTAAGCTTTGCTTCCCGCGGTCCACATAATCACCCAGGAAAAGGTAATTTGCTACAGGAGGAAAACCCCCATATTCAAACAGCCTTAAAAGATCTGTATATTGGCCATGGATATCACCTGTACCAAATGAACATGAAATAAGTTTTGGTGCGGCATTCCTTCCCAAAACAGGAAACTGATGTTGAAATATCAAATAGCATTGCCAGGGAAATAGGGCAATCTCTCCACAGTGCTTTAATTAATATGCAATGGCTGTGAATGCCTTGTGCTGAATTTAAAACACACACACACACACACACACACACACACTCTCTCTCTCTCTCTCTCTCTCTCTCTCTCTCTCTCTCTCTCTCTCTCTCTCTCTCTCTCTCTCTCTCTCTCTCTCTCTCTCTCTGTGTGTGTGCGTGCGTGCGTGCGTGCGTGCGTGCCCCTCGCTCTTATATGTGTGTAAGTGAGAGAGAGACATATACCCACACACATTGACCCCACACATGAGGTTCCATAGGGACACAGAGACGCGCACACAATTAGAAGATAAACATACCGCAGATCTTGATGGGGGCCTCCAGTTCCAGCAGGTTGGGCTGTTGCATGAAGATGGCCTTGGCGGCCAGGCAGAGCTGGCGGATCTCGGCCTCGGACAACTGCACTTGCTTTCCGGGCTTCGAGTCTCGTACTTCCACGAGGCGCTGAATAATGTCATCCAGAACCGCCGAATCCATCCCTGTTTTGTAACACAAGACAGAGCGACAGCCAAAATCAATTTCGAAAGCGAGAAGCCTGTTCCCTCCGACGACCTTCCCTCTGTCGCATAACAGAACGTCCTTCCGGACGAGAGGCTCGTGGCAACGCCGAAGAGAGGGAGAGAGAAGATAGAGAACCCTGCGATCCTATCCCTCCCCCCCTCTGTCTGTCTGTCCGTCTCGGTGGTGTGGGTGTGTGTTTTCTGCCGATCGATGGTTCGTTCGTTTTATTTGTGTTGTGGGATTTGGAGATTGATTTTCTTGTGTTTCTGTGGAGGCGCTTCCAACGGCCGCCTCTTGATGGCGCTCAGCCTGCATGCGTCCCCGAATGTTTTATGTTCTTCTTCTTGTTATTTCTTACGAGTCAAACCTAGACTTCATGAAACGTCCAACATCAACAACCACAACGATGAGGGAATGTTCTCCATCTTTTGAGAATCGATGAATGCCAAGGGCTCCAGTCATCCAATGAAATTCCCCATCGTCCGACACCCTAGCATGGGTGTCTCTTCAACGTTGCACACAAGTTTACTTGTCAATAGGCGAATATATGGCAACGTTGAGCTTGATCATTCAAATGTGAGACAATGGCGATCAACCTTATTCGACCTCAATTTGCTAAAAGTAATGGTCCATAGATGATCGCATATCACATTATAGAGCTAGATGTTATTATCACAGAAAACATGGTCTACAAATGTTTAAATGTTATTTATGAATGGCAAGGCCCCAACTCACCCAACTAATAGTTTATTCATTCCAATGTTAAGGAGATAAATCCAACGATGGTTTACACATCCTATAGAGTGTAAATACAAGTAATAACACGAGAATTGCTAATCTATGATGTTTAGCAAAATCATCAATGTGTGCATGACCTTAATTTGATAAAAACAAAAAGAGGAAAAGAAAAGGGTCTAAATTGTTCAAATGCTATCATACACCTAGCTCCCAATATGATAACATTTACCAACTATTAATAACAAGAGCCCAAAAGTGTGTGTGAGCATTGCCCTTTAGGCCTTTCTTCTTTCGATCACAACTAGAGAGGGACACTAACAACATGAAATTCAAAATCTAATTGCAAGAGAAAATATATTTTTATGAGTTGTGGATAACAAATATAGCGTACATATAATACGTTAGGGCAAAACAAACCCCAAGATAAGACATACACACTTGAACACCCACAAGGGGGCACCTCCCCTCCCAATGTGAGCCAAGAAGTAGGCAAGAGCCACATTGTCATTTTCCTATGCACAAATAGGATAACCACAAGTTGAATGAACCGTAAAGCTTGATCTCATTGAGATCCTCCTCTTCGGTCACCCTAGCGAGGAGGAGAGGAGAACCAATCAAGTGTTGGAGTGGGGAAGGAGCTTGGACTTACATGTACACACCATCTATTCACCATGTGAACATGCATATCCAACCAAGTGATGCTCCCAATGATACTTGAACCCACAACCTTGTGATTATGAGCCCAAGTGCTAATCACTAGGCCATCACATTAGGAGCAAATTTGTTAAGGATGTGGTATCATTTGGAGTCATATAAGTAGAATTGGCCCTATCACTATAGCAAATATCCCTTCAAATTTAAAATACTACAATAGAAGCATAGCTACTTAAGCTCAACTTTTATCCAAGTAGGTATACCTCATAATTTAAAATAATATAATAAATAGTACTCAACAATTATCCCAAAGTCTATGTTCTATTCTTCAACCGTGTCAATCTATTATTCATACTCAACAATTATCCGAGCCATCTGACTAGATGTCGACATAGTCACATTAGAGGGAGCTGGCATCATGGGCACACTATGCACTATGCTTCCTCTCCTATTCAAATTAATATAGGTACCCCTTGACTTCCACTGGTCAATGCCAAAATTACTTCCAAGCTCTAGACTAGAATTCAAGTTTTTCCTAAAAGTATAGGTTACTTGTAATATTGCGACTCTATCTCCTCTCCTCGTATAATACCAGTATCAATGTCGGCAAGAGAAACATTGCTCAATTGCACCTAGATATTAAAGTCAAGCCCGTACAAAAAGCATTGTAGTTGAGCAACAACTGGAATGGGAATATAAGTTTGCAATTCAAGAAACATTTCTTTCAGTTTCTTGTCAATCTATTATTCATACTCCATAGTTTATGTTTTTCACTCTTAAATCATATCAATGGTATGTTAGGTAGTGTTTTCTAACATAAACTAGCGCTTGGGATAAATCAAGCACCTCTATAAAGAAAAAGGACATGCCTTCAATGCTCTACTTTGAGACCATAATTTTGGAGACACTAAGGCTACTTTTCACATTACCTTCCATATGATGAAAAAGCCATGCAATAAGGGATTAGGGGAGGCTTGTGACAACGACCAAAGGCAACATGCATGTAACGAGGCACAAAAGGAGGTCAAGGGTGGTTGTGTTGATGAACGAAAGAGGCCAAGGAAATATAATTTTCTTTCTTGCCTCTTGTCATAGTGTATGCATATAAAGGATTTGATTCTTCGCATGTAAGAGTAATTCTACATGGCAATCACTTTTTGTTACTAATTTGATTACTTATTACTCATTCTCTATTTAATAAATTTATGCCAATAAATTAATGGCTCACTTTTCTTCAAGTGTTGATGATGATCTAGAATGGCCATGAGACCATTTCGAGATCAGATTTCCTAGTGCATCACTTAATGGGGTGATCAAAGCACTGTGACAGGGATATCTTGTACAGGCAGTACAAGTTATGAAGGGGGAAAGAAGTGTATGCCAAGTGTAAGAGTGTACACAAGAACCAAGGAGTTACACAAAAATGAAGATGGATTGAGTTCTAAGAAGAGGAAGTGCATTAGCATTGTGTATATGTATTTATATATACATCCAGGGACGCCTGGGAATGTTTACTTGTGTGTAATGAGCATTGCATTCATTTGGGGTCACCCTCTCCCCTACAAGTCAAGGTTTAAGGTCTTTTCTTTCATTAAGAAAGACAAGAGAGAGAATTCTCTCACTAAGAAAGACGAGAGACGTGATCCTCTGGAAGTGAGGAGAGAAGTGATTTTCTCTTTCTAAGGTCTAAAATGACACAAGATTTTGTGTGGAATTCAATCTTAAGGTTGAGGCCCAAGGTAATCTAATGAACTCTCCTTATCTATGACTCAACGTGGTTGCATGGACCACAAGCTAAGAGTAAAGTTTAAAAAGCTGTTTTTTGGAAAATCCATTTTTTAAATATCTCGCAATAGAAAAATGATCTCTAAAAACGGGATGTGAAGGTTATCAAAAACAGCGAGATCTACAACTTTTGTATTGGATCTTTTTTCATCCAAACAACGCACAAAGAGATATCTCAAAATTAGTGCTATAGAGAGGAACAACCACATCTTGCATGAAGATCAAATCAACTCTCTCTCTCTAAGAAGAGAAACTCTTGAAAGCCTATAAAAGAGGAGGCTCTCCATGGGTGTAAGGGAGAGGTAAAGAAAGCATCACTTTGCATGTATCTAAGTGAAGAAGAGAAGGTGCATGTGCTGCGGAAGCCCTGCTGAAATCAAGTTCCAAGAGGAGAAGAGAAGGTGCAAGTGCTGTGGAAGCTCTACTGAAATCAAGTGCCAAGAGGAAAGCCCTACACATATTGTATAGGAGAGAATGAGACTCAAGAAAGATCAAAATGTGCCAACTTCCAAGTTGTGCAAGTGTTAGCTGGTTGTATACCGTGCAAGAAACCGTGATCTTGTTTCCAAGATCTACAAGTAAGAACTGGTTTATGTGTAGCGGAGGAGCTTGCTCCTTGTCAATAATATAACTCCACAAGGGGGGCGACTAGCCCATCTTCCAGTCCCTAGTGTGTTACCAATTTCTCTACCTCTCTCTCTCTACATCTTTCTTTTCTCTCATTTATTCTCCCTCTATGCCAACATAATATTTGCCATATATATTTTATATACCGTGCAAGAAACCGTGATCTTGTTTCCAAGATCTACAAGTAAGAACTGGCTTATGTGTAGCGGATATAACTCCACAAGGGGGGCGACTAGCCCATCTTCCAGTCCCTAGTGTGTTGCCAATTTCTCTACCTCTCTCTCTCTACATCTTTCTTTTCTCTCATCTATTCTCCCTCTATGCCAACATAATATTCGCCATATATATTTTAAGTATATAAGAAAGTCGAGTGTGTATCTCGGATTTTATAGCACTTTTGGCTAAAGTGCATTATTTATGGTTACAAAATAAACTTGGATTGATTTCCAAAACCAATCTTAGTCACATATTCAAAAAGTCACAATGCTCTTGTTATAGCCTCGTGTGCAGCTAAAAGTTGACTCATGTGTGGATTTTTGAATTGACTATTCAACTAGCCACGGCCCTCATGTGTGTGGCCTTTCATCATAGCATCAAGTTCCATCGAAGCACTTGCCAAGTCCTCTCTTTGATCTCATGCATGACTATATATTGGGCATATGCTTGTCGCATGGTTTATATATTTTAAAATTTGAAACACTACACTTGACAATGATATTATCACAAAAATCATAAACATAAGATTCCACCATTGTGCTACAATGAGAATTTAATGATGGGTGATACATAATTCCTTTTGTTTATAGGCTTCTAGAGGGGACAGATATTATGTCGAATGTAGTGTTGCATGTGAGAAGGTAAGGGTAATTGCACTCACAACTTGTGCCTAATGTTCCACATTTAACTTCAATGCAAAGAATGGTAGCTAGATTAGATGTATGGAAGTCACTACTAATGCAACTAATGGACCTTATTCTATTCAAAACTTTGTAAAGGAAAGGAGGTGGAGTAAATTTACCCAAAATTCCACATATTTAGGAATACAACCACAACCTAGGGTCTACCATCCATGGTTTCTTGATACATATTGTCATATACTTGATGCCTATTTAAGAGGCCCTATTATTATTGATTAGTTTTTGCGATTTCTAACTTCATTTCTCTTGTTCAAACCTAGTTACTCTCATAATGAAGCATTTGTCCATAGATATTCATTAGGTCCATGCATTTCATCACCAAATAGGGCTCATTGAATGTTATTAAGGGCATAATATATGTATGCTACACTATCCATTGTTAGGTGTAGCCCTTGCATATGGTTTGCATGGCAACTTGCAAATGAGGACCATTCATTTGGAGGATATCATCATTTAGCTTGTCTGCCCAATAACAAAGAGGCTAACCATAATAACCAAATTTCTATATCAAACAAGTGGTAGGGATAAGAGGACTAGAGATGATGAGATATATATGATGAATCAATATGCATCCATATGATGGCAACATCAATCTACTTCTCCTTTCTCTAATTTTGTCTTACACTGCCATAAAGCAACCACATTTGCCATGAATGTGTAGGCACAAAAGAGGCTTACACTGTATGTAAGTGGGTGTAAATTCATATAAGAATGTTCCCATTCCCTCCAAATTGCACCAATTACTAAGCAAAGCATTGCCCCTAGGGCAAACTAGGGGCAATGCTAAATGCTAATAAAGTAAACCAATCAAATCATTGATCCTCATCTTGTTTATAAAAAAATGTGCATAGTATCTTGCCCAATGGAGAGATTGAATGGTTGGAACTAATGTGAGCTATACTCACCTCTTGTAATTGAATGCTTTCAAGATTATGTGAATAAATGATTGGATTGGTTGAGTCACTTCATATGCATGATGCACACCTTTGTGATCTATATTTTGTGCCAACAACAAGTGCATGAATTATAGTTTGAAACAAATGTTATGTCTACCATCTTAAAAAACAATTTCTAGAAACCCATGGATGTTCTATTTTGATGGTAAAAAACTAGTGAACAACATTGTGATTAGAGATAATCACTTTGTACTTTTCTACATCCTTTTGAATAATAATGATATCTAACATCATATTTTTCTTATGTTGGCCTATTCTCAATTTATATGATGGTAGAAAAACTTGCATTGACCCACTGCATTAATACTATTGACATTGCAATTGGAGAATGCTTGTATCATGAATATCACTTAGATGGTAGAGTCCAAAATTCCTATTGTGGTAAATTGCAATTGGAGATTGTTTGTGTCATGATTATCACTTGGGTGGTAGAGTGCCTTTAGATATAACATATGCACCACCAATTGAATTGTGTGGTTGTGTGTACATATTAGCCAACTGGTATATTTTCTCATGCTCAGAGTTCTATGTTCTCTAAGGCATTACAAAGAGTTGTAGTCTCATTACTCATAAAGCATAGGCAATTCTTCAACAATCTATAGGGTTTGTCAAGATTTTCTCCCTCGTTACATACATTGTTAGCTCTGTAAAAAAGTGAATTTTGTTACAATCTCTTTAAAGTTATAAATAGTGCAATGCAAGTAACCTACTATAATAACAAGGTACTACTGTTTATATTCTATTATAGCCACCTAAAGTGATGAGCACAACTTTGTGTAATGTTTAATTGCCTCACATGAATGAGGGATATTATATCTTGTGCTTCTATGAAATACACAATGGGTCATTGTCACATGTGCAAAAGGGATGCTTATGTATGTCTCAACAATGTTTCCTTTCTTAGAAGCAAATTGTCTTATGCATGATAGGTAGCTCTTGTCCAAAATTATTATTTGTGTTTTGATTGAAAGACAATGCTCATTTGCAATTTGTACGCTTGTTCCCAACCTCTTCCAAATTGACCATGGTAATAAGTAAACATGGTTCTAAGTTCATGGTTTGTTTTTGCTAAGACTATGACAAAATAGAATTTTGTATACATGGTTCTAAGTTCATAGTTTGTCTTTGCTAATACTATGACTAAATAGAATTTTGATATACCAAAAGCCATGGCCTTTTTCGTCTCAAGTTGATACAAAAAAAATTTAGTGATGGTTGCATCTTGAATACTAATTGCAAAAAGAGATTGGAAAAAAAGTAAGCAATATCATATATTAGCTTTTCTTGAACATATCTAATGGTGTTTTCACATTTTGATATTATTGGTTTGATATCTTTAAGAGCTCCCCACACATGCAATAATGAGGAAGCATTATAAAATTGTTATTTTATGCTTGGTGCATTCACTTTCATTGGAAAATAACACAAACATTATTTCCATTTACTACAATTGTGGAATGAATATGTATCTTGCTGCATCAAAGCTCTAGTAAATTGGATATTTGTAATGTGACTAGCCCTTTCATTCCAAACCCATGTTTAAGTGTTAGGTCTTAAAACTACTCAAATTAATGTGTTAGTTCTTGTGAACATCCCAATCAATGCTCTGAAGCCATCAAGGATAAGATGATGCAAATGACTAGCGAGACTTACTATATCTTACAAGGAAACATGTAGCTTAACAAGTAACCTAAACCTCATTTCATGTTGTCTCACTTAGATCTAACAAAATGATACAAAGTTATAAACTTAGTCTATACAAGTAGTCATATTTCAACCATTGCAAAATAAGGCATAACCATTAGTGTGGTCCACTTAGCTCTAACTCATTCGAGCTCAAAGCTCCTAGCATATTCAATAAAAATTAAGAGGCAAATATTACTCAAATAATCAAGTCCATGTATCCATAAGATGATGTTATCAAGGTAGTTGCACTCCCACTTTCCAAGCATGCACTTGAAAATGGCATTTTTCAAATAGGCACATGTCACATGTTCCTCGAAGTAGCAATATGGAATAGAATCAACTAGTCATAGAAAAGCATTTGATTGCAAAAATATTTGATAATTAAAATCACTGGTCTAGTAGAGCTTGTATTTCATTATTAATCTGGAAAATTGACTTTCAACCAATCACCCTAGTTGTTTGGAATCCTAAGAAGGACTATAAAACCTTATCTTTATAGCAACTTATGAGACTTGATCAACTTGAAGCCCCCTCAAGTTCTACTTCTTGATCCCAATGTTGTTGGAGAATGTCTAGTCTCAAAAGGTGAGTTCTAAGTATGTATGATCTTGAGTGTGTCACAATAGGTTACTTTACTCTAAGTGGGACCATACACCCGTATGTTCAAAGCAACTTGCAATACTTAAATAGCTTATAGCCCACCTCACATTCTACCATTTGATCCCTATGCTACCAAATAGATGAATTGCAATTTCATGAGGTGGACTTTGTTTATTAGACGAGCTTGAGCGCATAGAAAACTACTACCATGGTTTGCTACATGAATGTTAGCATAGAAGATTTAGGATGTGATTAGGGATGCACTAGCCATTTCTTATTTACACTTTTCATAGCCTTATTTGATGTCTTTAACCCATTCAAACACCAAAACATTTTCATGAGAAATCATGCTCAGTCAACTTTTTATGAAAAAGGAAAAAGAAGAGGAAAGCAAGATGCCCTTATGGTAAATGTGTTTTACTCAACTCAACATTGTATAGGTTGTTATATGATCCCTCATTAGCAAACCACTTTGAAACTTGATCAATCATAAGCAAGGGGTAATGGTTCTAATATAAGCCATGTTTAGCTCCAATTCTATGATATTTACATTGTCCATGACCATAATTATAGTTAAAGTCTGATGTGCATGACCTATTTCATTAGTGAAGGTGGTCTTAACTAAATTTAATAGCTCTTCCTTAATTCCTAGGCCTTTAACTTAATAATCAATATGCTTCTAGGTCTTATGATGATGGTCTCAACTTCACACATTTACATAGAGAAATTGTATGCTTGCATATTTCCAATCTTATCCCTTACCAATATATGAAAATCCTTGAATAGTCTACAATCCAAGGAAAGGCCAAAGGAGGTTGGATATGTTAGATTTGGCTCACCTTGAGTCAATATGTTTGTTGGATTTAGGCTTGTAGGAGTGCATACCCACAACATAGAGCAAAAGAAGCTTGCGAGAGCATAATACAAAGTGTATCGAGAGGTGTCAACAGAGAAGATTCACAAGACTAAGCATGTCGTAAAGTGAATATGCACAAATAAAGGGTCGAGGGAAAAAAAGTGCCTTGGTGTACATTCGTCACTACAAAAATATGGTAACAAATTCCCATTAGGAGTGATATGGTGAGCAATAGCTAGCACTCATGTATGGGGAAGTACCAAGCTCGATGGACTACATCAATCCACAAATGGGAGTTAGAGCAAAGCTTTGTAGAAAGCTTCAAACTTCTCACAAGGCTAAGCCTCTATGAAAATATTTGCAAGGTTCTAATGTTGACACATAGGCCAAACTAATCTCTCTTATAGAAAGTCTCTACTTGACATAATGATAATGCTCCTCAATATACTTGTACATGCATAAAACACTAGATTTTGTGCAAGTACCAATGCACTCTGACTCTTAGTGAAGATGGTGGTGGCAAATGATAGTCCAATGCCCAAATCGGCCAAATTGCGTTTGAGCCAAACACATTAAACCATAGCTATGAGAGCTACCTTGTACTCAGCCTCACAACTAGAAGTGGCCACATTGGGCTATTTCATGCTCAACCAAATATGCATGAATTATCAAGTATGAAGCAAAAACCACTCATGGATATATGAGTGTAAGACTAGCCTAGATTAGGGTATAGGGATGCCAAGTGATGAGCACAAAGGTATATGGGTCAGTGTCAAAGGATGAGTGATCAATGTGAATAGACTATGGGTCAAAGGATGGGTGATATGTGTGAATGGACTAAAGGTACTCAATATAGAGTCCATGGATTTACATAAAGATACCAATATGGTGGTAAAAAAGACTATTTGCTTGAGTGGCTAGAAGGTTAACTGAGCTTTTTTGAACTTTGGTTCTTGCAAGAGGCCATGGCTTTCGCATGTGCATGACATCATATAAGCCCACAATGGATAGTTGTTTACATCCTGCTTGTTCTCAATAGCTAACATATGGAATATATCGTGATTTCTAGCCATGGTCATTGACTATAGTTAATGAAAAAGCTACCTATGTAGAGGAAAATATGCACAAAACCAACCTGTATTATGCAACAGAGTATAAAAGAGATTATATGGGCTCTTACTTGTTCAATTGACATTGTTAAATGTTATACAAAAAACGATGAAATAACTTAGATAGTACTACAAGAGTGCAAATGGAGGTAAAAACAAACCTTAATCAAAACCTCATCCCAATTTGAGAAAATCAAGCAAAGGGTGTTGAGGACATTGACCAAGAGGTTGAAGCCTACTCTAATACCAATTGTTGGATTTAGGAATGAAGGCAAAAATCTCTTCAATTTTTCATTTATGTTTCCAAGTTCCCCCTTTGTGGTTTATCCAAAATAAACCAAAACAACATCAAATTAATCATAGAATCATATTTGTACAATATTGTTATGCTTGTTTTTAAATCATTTTTGTACTATGCTATCGTATGTTTAGGTAGTAACATCATGTTTACAAACAAGAAGAGTGTGTGTCAGGATATCATCCTATGGAGAAAGAGAGAGAAACTAAGAAAATGAAGATAGAGACTTACCTTGCCCACTTGCCTAAGGTTCTAAGATCTTGCATGATGCCTAGAGGAAAGGAGATGGAGTTTTGAGTCTCTTTTTATCACACATGCACACACGCACACACGCACGCACGCACGCACGCACGCACGCACACACACACACACACACACACACACACACACACACACACACACACACACACACACACACACACACACACACACACACGTACACACAGGTAAGGAATATAGAGTCTCTTTGTAAGAAAAGGTTGGGCAAGGAAGATGTTTGAACATTTAAAGAAGCTATATTATGATGATATTCTTCTCGTATTCGGCAACTCCTACTTGCACAATAGCAACATATATTGGCAACATGACTTGTGTTTGTGTATAAAGTGTTGGACTCTAATATTAAACATATGAACGACCATTCTTCCCATGATACAAAGTAATAGTGATATCATATGACATGGCTAAACTAAAAGCATTAGTGCTCTCAATCTTCATGAGATATTAGAGTATTACATTTATGATTTTATTCATGCTTGGATCTAGGTTTCTTGTTGTCATTCTTAGTTCAACATTTCTATAATGAGAAATAAAACTAAGCATAAGCATTAACTCCGTCTCCTTATCCATAATAATTTGCCAATACTCATCCATGAATGCATCAATATACTTAGCATGCTCTTTACTAGTAGTGTGTCCACTACATGTCAACCTATCAACTAGATATGTGATCGTCTGAGAGCTCCTCACTTTTAGGATGCTTGATTCTACTCTCTTTTGAGGAGATATCATATATGTACCTACTTTTGCTTGCTCTAAATTAGGCATGCTCAATTCCTTGTCCAAACTATGATTGCAAATGAATCATAACTACAATTTAATTATGCAATAGCATCCTCAATCCCTTTCTCTTTCCCTTCATCTCTTCATTTGATTGACATGTTTGTGTGAGTGGACATAGATGCACCATTTCTCAATATGCAAGTCTTGAGATGGAAGCAATGGTGGGATGTGAGGTAGAAGCTATGGAGTGCAAGAGGGTTGAGAGAGAGAAGAATATGAGAGAGTTATGTGGGTACAAAATGAATGGTGTCCTTATTATTTGTAATCTTCACTTATTTATGATTGTACGTTACAATACAAGGGGTGCCTGCCCGACTATATGCCATTGGCCTTTACCCAATAACCTTCCACTTAAAGGATGATGTACCTTTATGGGAGTATAAAAAGAAAGTGAAAACACTATCCAATGGCCATCAACACTTTGCAAATGTTTAAAGCATTCGTAAGGTAAACTCTTCATGAGAATATCTACATGGTTATCATCTATATGCATCTTGAAAAGTTCAATGTGCTTTTCTCAATAACCTCCCTCATGAAGTGATATTTCATCTCAATGTTCTTTATCTTTGTATGAAAGATAGGATTATATGCCAATCGAATGGAACTCTAATTATCATGGTGCAATGTAGGCATCTCATCTGTAATGTCCAAATCTCCCACTAGATGAATAAACCATTTAGATTCCTTATAGACCTAAGCCATATAGATTCCTTGTAGGCCTTAGTAGTTGCAACATACTTTGCCTTAGTGGTAGATAAAGATGTTTTGGTTGGAATTGAGAGATCCAAAAGACTACACCATCTATAAAAGTGAGAATAAGACCTATACTAGACCTCTTAGAGTCTACACTCCCTCAAAATTAGCATCTACATATCCAAGAACATATGCATCATTCCCTCTAAAGCATATGCATATCAACCTAGTGCCATTAAAGTATCTCATGATTACTGCCTCCCAATGCTTCTTACAAAGGTTTTCCATATGGATGCTAGCCACTCTCACTGCATAGGCAATGTTTGGACATGTAGCAGCCATGACATACATTAAGACACCAATTAGGATGCATACAAAACCTCAAAGACATGACCTATAGTACACCTCTTAGAGTCTACACTCCTTGCAAAATTAGCATCTACATATCCAAGAACAAAGGCATCATTCCCTTTGAAGAATATGCACATAGATCTAATGGTTTTCAAGTATCTCATGACACTCTTTACTTCCTCCCAATGCTTCTTGCAAGCAAGGTTGCCATATACATGATGACCACTCCCATTGCATAGGCAATGGACGTGTAGCAACCATGGCATACATCAAGATACCAATTGATAGTCTTCCCGCCCTCCATATTAAAATACTCCAATACCTTTCTAACATATTCCTTTTGAGACAAATAGAGTATCTTTTTGTCTCAATATCGCATAATGTGCATGCCAAGAATGTTGTTTACCGCAACACAGAGGAGCAGGAAATGGAGCAAAGGAGCGAAAAAATGGAAGAAGGAGATAACCGAAAGGGCACAGGACAAAGGAAGGAAAAGGCGCCCCGGATGGAGGTCAGACCCTGAAAATTTTGAATGACGACCTCTCCAGAAGGCCTCATTGTCACCTCGAGAAAAGAAAAGAGTAAAAGCGTGCCATTAAATGTAAAGGCGCTCCCGAATCCTTGTAAAAGAGTGGCGGGCTCACTCCTGTGCAAATTGTATGCATTAGTTGGGAATGGGATAAGTTAGAACGATGGGAAATAGGAAAAGAGGGCCTAGGCTAATGGCCGGCCATGTAAAAAGTGGGGATGACCGTCCAAAAAGTAGGGCATGTATATAAAGTTCAAAAGTGAATGAGAAGCTCATTCTTGTGTGTGGCCAAAGCTTCTTCTTATTCTTCTCTTGTTTCTTGCCTTCTTGCTTGTGCTTGAGTGAGGGATTGAGGGAGTGTGAGGGAGTGAGAGTGAGGGATCGAGGAGAAGAAGCTCCCCATCTTCTCTCTTCATCTTCCCTTCTTCTCTTCTCTCCTCTTCTCTTGCGTGGCTATGGAGGATGGAGCTTGATGGAGAGGGCCTGAGGTTGCTTGAGCTTGCCACAAGGATCGTGGAACTACCGGAGTGCGAGAGAGAGGAGGGAACTCGATTGAGCATCAAGGTAAGCTCACTACACCCGTAAGGTAGGCATTGCGCGTCGGCTATGTGAGAGGTAGCCATGGCCGCTAGGCTTGAAACACTTGATCAGTAAAGCGGTCCGTAGGTCTCGGGGTAAAGCTCCGTAGCTCCCCTTCATTTTGGTTCTGTTGCCGGGACCAATGGAATCGAGCCTTGAGCGCCGCGTGTATCGAATTGAGCATAGAAGTAGGGTTTGCAGCCTGAACCGGTGCTCGAGATAAGAGATTTAGGAGGTTTTAATCCTTGGAGCAAGTAAGTATTTTGATTTGTTGTTGAATATTAGAGTATGACCATCCATCTCCATCTCTGTTTTTGATTTTTTTTGCATTAGGTTAAGATTAGGATAGGAAAAAGAAAGAAAACAGAAGGGTTTTGCTACTGCTGGAAACAGGGAAATAGGGGCACAGATTCAGATTTCTGGCTAGAAGAGTATGAGGGATTAATTTTTGAGGTTACAACAGGCTAGGATGGGGCAATAAGAGACTGAGGGAACCAAGAAACACCACATTTGACATTCTGCCTTTTGAGAAGAGAGTGAGCTTGAGAGTCAGGGAGAGAGAGAGAGAGAGTGAGTGAGAAAGCAGCGGGTAGATCATTGAAGTACTGATCGATTGAAGTGCCACATTGATTCCAGGTATGCCTAGCAATTCCTTGCATTATTTTGCACCTATTTGGAAGGCACGGGATGATTCTAGGGAGTAGGCATTGACCTTGAAGCATCGCGCGCAACCCGCAGACCATCGTCTGCACTGTCGAACCAGTCCGTCCGACCCCCATAATAGGACTACCCGGTTTCTAGAGTCGGACCGACGACTCCAAAAATCGGACCACTTTTTTAATTCGACTGCTATAATCGGACCACCCCGTCCAACTGCTATAATTGGAGCCAGTGTTAAAATCGGACCACATGTTCTAGTCCCAAATTTGGACCACTCGACCCATCGCAGTAGTCGGACCCCCCTGTTCGACTAGGGAAATTAGACCAAAGTAAAATTTGACCACCCTGATCGAGTCTCAAATCGGATCAACTGCGATAATCAAACAACTTTTCTTATTGTGAAAATCGGAACAGAGCGTTCGATTCCCAAAATCGGACCAACCTGTCCGATTCCCAGAATCGGACCACTTCACCAAAACTTGAAATAGAGGGTTTTTAAACCTGCCCTACAGTCCTAGCCACCTTGTTCACATCTCTAACCCCCCAATCTAGCCCTTAGAAGCCATAGGCCAGACAGGATAACCGAGCATTCACCCCGAACGGCTAGACACTGAGCAGACCAAATTTAGAATTTGACTTGACTTTCAGTGACCAACCAACCAACCCTGAAGCAGAATAGAGAACGCAGCATAAACTTTCAGTAAAGCCTTAGATAAGCCAGAACCCACGCTTAGAGCCATATTAGGTTACGAATGTGAGGGGTAGAGTGGAGTTTGCATTGAGCATGTCTTGCATCCGCACCTCACTTTCGATTTCATCACCAAAGGTGTGTTAGATATAATCAATGCCCCACCCTCATTAGGTGCTACCAATGATCCATGGTGCTCAAAGTTGTAAGGCCCCCATTATGAGGAGAAGCCAAATGTGAGCCCAGACATTGGTTGAGTCCTGACTTGTATATCAGATGAGGTCTATGTGACTGGATGGCAAAAAGGTGACCATTGTGGGTCTAATCTTTGGGTTAGACAAAGTGGTTAAGCTGGTAGCAACTCGAGGCGCATTGCATCGAGTTGCGGGGTAAGGGAGTTAAAAGGGGCCCCTATTGTGGGGTCTGGGGGCTGCAGAAGCGGCCCCTGGCGCTGGCCCCCTGGCGGGAATCCGGGGACAGCGCCCCCAGCCCAATGGTAAAGGGAATATTCCCTGGCCGACTAGTGAAGGCTTAATATGGTAGGTCGGTCAGGCCAACCTCACGGCCTTCGTAGGCTATAAAAGCTAAACCCCTTCATAGCCATCGATCACTTATCTTTCACCCAGTCAGAGTTGTTGTTCCAGCTAGCCTTAAGCTCTTCACCTATCTTCTGTCTAGATCGCATCTAAGCTTCACACAGTGGAAGCGCACGGGTGGACAGAGCCATCTTTGTATCAGTTGTTTGGAGTTAAAGAATTTACTGATTCTCCTCTTATCTATTGTGTACTCTCTATCTCTTTCTCAGATTCTGTTCGCTGCGCCGTGTAATATTTTACATGCAAGAGGTGGTGCTGTTGTACCGGCTATTCAAACACAAAGGATTCGTCCACCAACCTTCAGCGAAGGCAAGTTAGATGGTACAAACTACACATTGTGGAAGTTCAAAATTACAACTATCCTTGATTCTTATGAACTTTTAGAGACTGTGCTGGGGACTGATGCAGAACCACAGCCTACCCCCGACCCATCAAATCCTAGTATGATGATTCCTCCAAATGCAGATCTTCTACGAGCTTGGAAACGAAGGAATGCAGATGCATTGTGTGCCTTAGTTACAAGCTGTTCTGACAGTGTTCTGACTTTGATTCAGCATACAACCAAAGCGTCAGAGGCTTGGAATGTACTAAGGAGTCAGTATGAAACACGAAACCAAACAAGGATTCAAAACTTGGAGAATCAACTAGCAGCGGAGAAGTTTGCTGAAGGAGAGACGGTTGAAGCATTCATCACTCGGATTAAGAATCTGTGCGACCAGATGGTTGGCGCTGGGATACAAAAGACTAGCGAAGAGCTAGCTCGGAGGTGTCTTCGAATTTGTCCACAAAAGTTTGATGGACTAGTAACTGCCCTTAATACTCAGGTGAGACCTCAAGCTTTGACTTTTGAGGAGTTTTGTGCATTATTAATGGAGGAGGAGTTGAGTCTGAAAGCCCGAGAAGGAAGCAACAATGGAGATGCTGCATTCTCTACCAATGCAAAAGGCAAAGATGGTTCTTCCACAAAAAATGATAGTGACAAAAAGAAGAAGGGCGGAAAGAAGAAGTTTCAAGGAGAGTGCTTCTACTGCAAGAAGAAAGGACATGCAATTGCAGATTGCCGTGTCAAGAAGGCAGATGAAAAGAATGGTACCGTTAAAAGTAAAGGGAAAGAGACAGCCAATACGGCTAAAGCAGAGTTGGAATTATTCATGGCGACCATTGAGGAAGTGTGCTCCTCGGCGCAAGAAGAATCTACCACTGACTCATGGGTGTTGGATAGTGGGGCCCCCCGTCACATGACCAACAAGAAAGGTCTATACAGTTCTATGCAGCCTCTATAAGAATCCATCACTGTGATGGTTGGAAATGATGCTAAATGCCCTGCTACGGGCACAAGTACTATTTCTTTTGTTGCTGCAAATGGTGAAGTCAAAAAGCTTTCAAATGTGCTGTATGTTCCCAAAATCAGGAGAAATCTCTTATCAGTTGCTACCATAACTGATCTTGGTCATGAAGTAAGGTTCAAGAAGACAGGTGCAAAAATTCTTGATAGTGGTGGCATAATTGTTGGCAAAGGAGAAAGAAGGAACAACCTGTATGAGCTAAGTGCTCTTATAGCCACCGTTGGAGTGGGCACAAGTAAGCTTTGGCATGAAAGGTTTGGACACATCAGATTTGCAGTGTTGAAGGAGATGCAAAAGCAAGGTATGGTTGCTCACCTACCTACAATAACTGAATTGAAGGAACCATGTGAAGCTTGTATGATGGGCAAGCAACAGAGAAAGGCATTTCCACAAGAAAGCAAGAATAGAGCACAGGCTCCTCTAGAGTTGGTGCATGCTGATTTGTGTGGTAAGATGCCTACACAGGCCTTGGGGGGATCTTCTTATTTTATGTTGATTGTCGACGACTACAGTAGGAAGATGTGGGTGTACTTCCTTCGTGATAAGGCTCAAGCTTTTGGTAAGTTTAAAGAATGGCTAAAACTTGTTGAGAATGAAACAGGGAAAAGTGTGAAGAAATTTAGAATAGATGGTGGTGGTGAGTTCAACTCAAAGGAGTTTGAAGGCTTTTGCAAGAGCAAAGGGATCAAGCATCAATTGACGACGCCTCACACACCTCAGCAGAACGGTGTTGTGGAACGCAGGAATCGCACCATTGTGGAGATGGCAAGATGCATGCTAAAGGGCAAGGGATTGCCTAACCATTTTTGGGCTGAAGTAGTTAATATTGTAGTCTACATTCTAAATCGGAGCTACACAAAGGCTCTCAAGGGAAAAACACCTCATGAGGCTTACACTGGTAATAAACCATTTGTCTCACACTTCATAATTTTTGGATGTGAATGTTATGCACATGTTCCAGATGAGAAGAGAAACAAGTTAAAACCAAAAAGTAGAAAATGTATCTTCTTGGGTTATAGTGATGAGCAGAAGGCTTACAAATTATATGACCAAGAGGCAAAGAAGATCATCACGAGCTGTGATGTGGTGTTCAAGGAGGAGCCGCATATAGTGGAGGAGGAGAAGGCAAGTTCTTCCACTTTATCATCAAGCGAAGAAGTAGTCCACTATGAACCTGTCCCGAGAGCTATCCCTACCCTTAAGGAGGAGGAAGCATCATCTTCAGATGATGAGGAAAAAGTTCACCAACATGACATCACCCCACCGGAAAAGCCATTGCCGCACTGGGTGAAGCAGGTCTATGACCACAATAATCCTATGCCTGCATCTGTTGAGGAGAAGGCAGATGGACCAAGGAGGTCTCAGAGAATAAAGGAGTAAAGGAGGGCTTTTGCTCACATAGTCAATATGGCCTTGATGGTTGAGATTATGGGAGAAGTAAAGGAGCCAACTGACTTAGAAGAAGCACTTGTAGATCCATCATGGAAGGCTACTATGCAAGCGGAGTATGACAGCATAATGAAGAATGACACTTGGGAGCTAGTGGATCGACCAGCAAAGCGGAAGGTTATTGGCACCAAGTGGATCTGGAATGTAAAGTACAAGGCTGATGGTACCTTAGAAAAGTACAAAGCTAGACTGGTTGCCCAAGGATTTTCACAAGTTGAAGGGTTTGATTTTCAAGAGTCATTTGCCCCAACTGCCAGAATGACCACTATTCGCACGGTACTTGCAGTGGCTGCCCACAAGAAGTGGCCAGTGTACCAAATGGGTGTTAAGTCAACATTCTTAAATGGTGACCTCAAGGAGGAGGTGTACGTGGCTCAGCCACCAGGGTTTGAGGCCCCCCATTCTGAGAACAAAGTGTGTAAGCTGAAGAAGGCATTGTATGGGCTGAAACAAGCCCCTAGAGCATGGTACCAGCGGATAGATAAGTTCTTTTTAAACCTAAACTTCAAAAGGCACTATTGTTTGGGGATTGAAGTCTGGCAAGAGCCAGGAAAGATCTTCATCTCTCAGAAGAAGTATGCATGGAAGATCTTGAAGACATTTGGAATGACCGAGTGCAAGGAGATAGCTACACTATGGAGGTGAATACAAAGTTATCCGTTGAGGATACATAAGCACTAGCAGACATTGGGAGGTACAGGAGGTTGGTCGGCAGTCTGATCTACTTGTGTAACACCAGACCAGATATCAGTTTTGCTGTTGGTGTTTTGAGCAGGTTCTCAAACGAACCTCATGAGAGTCATTGGAAGGTTGGGATGCGGGTGCACAGATACTTGAAGAAAACTCTTGACTATGGTATCACATACAGTTTCGGAACTTCTCTTGTGGGGAACTGTGACTCAGATTGTGCAGGAGACATTGATTCCAGGAAGTCAGTTTCTGGTTATTGTTTCTCTTTGGGTTCAGGAAATTTCTCTTGGATTAGTAAGAAGCAGCCACCAACAGTTGCATTGTCTTCTACCGAAGCAGAGTACAAGGCAGCTTGTTTTGCTGCATGTGAAGCCGTATGGTTGAGAAGGATTCTATGGCATATGGGAGTGCAAGATGAAGAACCAATTGTGCTGAGATGTGATAATTAGAGTTGCATCGCCATTGCCAAAAATCCAGTGTTTCATGCACGCACCAAGCATATAGAGATCCAGTATCACTATGTGCATGATTTGATGGAGGATGGGATAGTGGAACTGGTCTACTGTCCAACAGAGGAGAATGGAGCGGATATCTTCACCAAAGCACTTACGAAGGATTTGCTTCAAGTTCATCTTCAGAGACTCGGCATTGGCCTGAGGAGATAGTTCACCTATGGGTGGACATTGAGGGGGAGTGTTAGATATGATCAATGCCCCACCCTTATTAGGTGCTACCAAAGATCCATGGTGCTCAAAGTTGTAAGGCCCCCATTATGAGGAGAAGCCAAATGTGAGCCCGGACATTGGTTGAGTCTTGACTTGTATATCAGATGAGAACTATGTGACCGGATGGCAAAAAGGTGACCGTTGTGGGTCTAATCTTTGGGTTAGATGGAGTGGTTAAGCTGGTAGCAACTCGAGGCGCATTGCATCGAGTTGCGAGATAAAGGAGTTAAAAAGGGCCCCTACTGTGGGGTCGGGGGGTTGCAGAAGCAGCCCCTGATTGGAGGGGTCCCAGGGGGGCCAGCAGCCCCCCTGGCGGGGGTCTCGGGGCAGCGCCCCCAGCCCGATGGTAAAGGGAATATTCCCTGGCCGACTAGTGGAGGCTTATATGGTAGGTTGGTCAGGCCAACCTCACGACCTTCGCAGGCTATAAAAGCTAAACCCCTTCATAGCCATCGATCACTTATCTTTCACCCAGTCAGAGTTGTTGTTCCAGCTAGCCTTAAGCTCTTCACCTATCTTCTGTCTAGATCGCATCTAAGCTTCACACAGTGGAAGCGCACGGGTGGACAGAGCCATCTTTGTATCAGTTGTTTGGAGTTAAAGAATTTACTGATTCTCCTCTTATCTATTGTGTACTCTCTATCTCTTTCTCAGATTTTGTTCGCTGCGCCATGTAATATTTTACAAGGTGCACTACAAGAAAAGGAGAAGCCTGTTTTCGCACTGAGCACTAGAAAGCACGAAGCACAACTTGTGAATAAGATTGACAATTGCTTTCAATAACAAGGAACGCATCAGGAGACATAATAACATCAAGGAACCCACTATTTGGAGAAGATCCCAAAACATAGTTAGGTGCCTGAGAGCCCCATCAGTAGGACCCTAAGAGGACACGAAGATCCAGAAGGTGACAACATAGAGGATCGAACGCTGCTGGAGCTACTCAAATTGATCGATGACCTTGTGGAGCTGAAAGTGGAAGCAATGTCAGGATCACGAGGCGGACAAGGAGAGGACCGACTGGACTTGGGGAATTCTCAGTCTTAGTGCAGGAGTTAGTCAATGAGTACGACTTGTTGACTAGGACGGTAGTTCAGGGCAGGCCAATAGAGGAAGTGGTAGCAAACCTAGAAAACTCCAACAAGATGTAGACATGTACGAGGTTCGGCGTGTGCTAGCCTTGGGTGGAGCAACCAAAGCAGGACCAAATGCAAAGAGAGAGTAAGCAGTAGAGGCTGACTTATCATTGAGTGAACTTGTAGCCAGGCAGCTCATGGACAATACTTCCATTGAGCAGAGCGCAATAGCCTTAGCCACAGCATTACTCTCGCGATTAGGAGTCACGCAAGGGGCAATCTAGGATCCCTATTGTAGCAAAGCAGCTAGACAAGTATGAACCAAACAATGACCCATATAGCTTTGTGGAGCAATTTGAACAAGTTTGCAAAGCAAATGGTCTCACGAACCTTGCACTATGCTCTCAAGCTTTCGGTCTGTGCTTAGGTGATAAGGGGAGGATTTGGTACACTAGTCTAGATGCAGCTGAGCGCACGAACTTTGCCCGTCTTAAGGACCTCTTTATCAAAAGATTCTCTAAGGCAGGGTACTCTGACAATCTCATCATTCGGTTGATGAATGTCAGTCAGAGGGAAAAGGAAGACGTAAGAGACTATATCACTCATGTGCGTAGCCTATTCAAGAGGATCCCTGCCAATGAGCGACCTAACGAGAAGGCTGTGTCTACCGTGTTTATCATGGAATTCGAAGCAAGGAGCTCTACAAGGCTTTGGCTAGTAACTCCACTCTACACCGAGATGTGTTGGCTAGAGTCTTTGAAGAGGCAATAAGGGTGGACGATCAGCTTAGGGAGTGAAGCATGAGGAACACTAGTCGGGACAGTACAAGCTAGAGAGCTCCAGAGCGGTCAACAGTTTCAGGAGAGAGAGAGAGAACTCTAGCGTACGGGATAAGGGAGCAATGAGCCATCACAAGCTTTCTTCGTGTAAAGACACGGATCCATAGCACTTCTATTGTAGCCGTGTGACTGCATAAAGGCATCAAAATTATGATACCACTCCCTAGGCACCTGCTTCAAGCCATAAAAACTTTTCTTCAACTTGCACACTAGGTGCTCCCTGCCAGGTTCTGTAAAGCCCTTAGGGTGCTCCATGTATATCTCATCATGCAAATCCCCATGCAAGAATGTAGTCTTGACATCCATTTGGTACAAGTCCAAGTCAAACTGCGCGACTACGGCCAAAACCAAGCCTAGGGTGGTCATCTTGACCACATGGGAAAAGATTTCATCAAAGCCAACTCCATGCTCATGTTTAAAACCCTTAGCGACAAGTCTTACCTTATAAGCCGACTTGAGGTTTCCAGGGGTACTTTTTAGCTTGTACAGCCATTTGCATGGCAAAGCCTTCTTGCCCTGAGGCAGTGCAACCAAATCCCAAGTCATATTCTTGTGCATGGAGTCTATCTCAGACTGCATAGCCCTCTCCCAGGAGTGACTATCACTCATGTGCATAGCCTCATCATAGGTGAGAGACTCTCCTACATCTATAACCAAGACATAATGTATCGAGGGCTCAAATCTATTAGGTGGATGTCAATCTTTAGTAAACTATTTCATGGCAGGCTCTGCGGCCAGTCCAACACCCTGGCCATGTGTACCAACTGTTGTTGCAAGCTGTCCAACTAGCTGTGCAGGAGCACATGGCTCCTCCTGGAATATAACCCTGGGTATCTCTACTACCTTCTCAGGCTGCTTATGCATATTGTCTTCATGGAAGACTACATCATGGCTGTGGATGACTTTCCGCACTTACGGATTCCAAAGGCAATAATCCATCTCGCTTGCATCCCCATAGCCAAGGAAAATGCATTTGACACTCTTAGGATCCAACTTAGTATGCTTGTCTTTGGGCACATGGCAAAAAGCCTCACATCCAAAGACATGTAGATGCGCATAAGACGAAGGTTTCCTAATCCATACCTCCTCTACAACCTGGAAATCCAAACCACTAGAAGGTGATCTATTTATGACATGCACAACTGTACTGACTATCTCAACCCAAAAGCTCTGTGGTAAGCCTGCATGGCTAAGCATACTGCGTACACGCTCCTGAATGGTTCTATTAATCTGCTCAGCCAAACCATTTTGGGGTGGGGTATAGGGGACGGTCAATTGACGCTTAATACCCCTCTCATCACATAGTTGCTCAAAAGAATGCTCAGCCAAACCATTTTGGGGTGGGGTATAGGGGACGATCAATTGACGCTTAATACCCCTCTCATCACATAGTTGCTCAAAAGAACGCTCAGTCAAACCATTTTGGGGTGGGGTATAGGGGACGGTCAATTGACGCTTAATACCCCTCTCATCACATAGTTGCTCAAAAGAACGTGACACATATTCTCCCCCATTGTTAGTCCTAAGGCATTTCAGCCTATGCCCAGTCTGGTTTTCAACAAATGCAAGCTATCTCTGAAATACAGCCAAGACATCGGACTTAAGCTTAATGGGGTAAGCTAGACTTTACGCAAAAAATTGTCAATGAATGTCACAAAATACTTTGCACCACACCACCCATAGACTTACACAGCATGGGCCCACAGACATCCGAATGTACCAATTCTAGGGGCTCACTCATGTATATCTTACTAGACTTCTTATGTGTATTCCTAGTCTGTCTGCCATAAAGACAATGCTCACATGAATCAAAACATGCATAGTCAAGGGGCGGTAAGTACTGCAAACCAAAAAGCATTTTCATTCCCTTCAAGGACATATGGCCCAAACGGACGTTCCAAAGAGATACATGTGGGATGGAACCCACTGACAAAACATGGTCAATAGAGGACCCATCAACTACAAGAGGATAGAGGCTACCAGCTTTGGCACCTGTAGAAAGCACAAGTTTGCCATGGGTGAACTTCCAGGCAAAATCCCCAAATGAAACATGAAACCCAACATCATCAAGCTGCCCTCCTACAGACATAAGACTGCCCGTAAGCACAAGTATATGACGTACATCCTGTAACAAAAAAGTACTGCCAATAGAGAACTGCAGCAATCGTACATCCCCAATGCCAACAATAGCAAGTAACATGTCATCACCCAAGCAAACTAAACCAGAGACAGTGCGATAGAAATGGAACCACTCACGGCATGGTGTAACATGAAATGAAGCACCATAATCCAAAAGCTAGCACTACACATACATAGAGTGAACATCGATCAACGATGTAGCATCACAAGAACTAGATGCAAGTATGTACTCCCCATCAGAGTCATCAGTCCGCATGACATTTATCTCCTCGATTTTTACATTGGATTTCGTAGGCATAATGTTGCAATCAGAGGATTTTTCTGTACTTTGTCTTTCCCCTTCTCTTTGCACTTCTCATTGAGCAACTCATGACACTGTGGGTGTATATGACCCTTCTTACCGCAATGATGACATGTCACATTTGCATTTCTCCCACGAGACTTGCTACGCGACTTACCACGCAACTTAGACCTAGACTTATGTGAGTCTCTGCCACGGCCATTCCCACAGTCATTCTTGCCATTACCATCTTTGCCTCTAACAGTCAAACCATGTGACACACGAGAGGCATCCAAGTTCTTACAGTTAATCTCTTCCTGTAGAAGAGCACTCTCTACATCATGCAAGTTCAAAATAGTAGCAGGAGCACATAAGGCAGTGCAGAATACATCCCATGACTCACTTAGAGTCCCAAGCAAAAACAATGGAGTAACCTCATTATTAAAGGTAATACCCTACGAAGTCAAGTTCTTGAGAATAGCATGGAACTGGCTCAAATGAGCAGATATTGTCATATTCTCCTTCATGCGGCAGGTCCATAAGCTACTTCAGCCAATACATTTGACTTGCTAGACTTTTCTTATCATAGAGGTTCTTAATTTTATCCCAAAGCTGCCAAGCACTCTGTGCTTCCTCAACCACATTGTAATGCACCTATTCAGTGAGAGACAAGATGAGGGTGGACTTGCATAACTCATCAAGCTCATCCCATTTGTCATCAGTCATAGTTTCAGACTGCTCACCATGCATCCTTAGTGGCTTTATCTGTGATTTCTGCACCAATACCTGCCAAACTTGGCTCTTCCAATAGGCAAATTTCGTACCATCAAGCTTAGTGATGTTGAAGATAGCACTGTCACTGGAAGAAGAACCCATAATGCGGTCCAAAATAGTGCAGACAGTTCAAAACTCCTTGCTATTTTCTACTGTAAACATGCAAAAAATTGAACCAAAACCAAGGCAAAATGACCACGAACTAATAGCTAATGATGTTGCCCACCAAGTACCATCAAAAGTATATAAAATCAGGATGATTCAGCATAAAAATTCCACATTAGTCCATACATAACTGCTTGCTGTAATAAATTATAGCTAGGTACAATGAGAGCAAACTGTAGGCGAAATCAATGCACCAAGTCAACCACTGACTGTCAAAGCATAACCAGCATCAAGCGGGCATAAATGAACATACGACAGTCATACAGACATTGAGCAAACACCCAATCATGTCAAATGAATCCGTCAGTAAGCCGACATACCCCCTGTGTAATAGAGCAAAGTGCACACAACACTGGCAAGACCTGACACAAAGAGGTGTATGCTCAGGGAGTGAGAAGCCCAAATCAGCCCAAGTACATGTATACGGACCACGGAATATCAACCATGCAACATCCAAGTGAAGAAGATCCCAGTCTCAGAAGACTCAAAGCTCAATAGCATAAACCACCTGCTCAATGTCTGTCAAACATCCAATGATGTTCCCACTGGCACAAAAGTTGTATGGATCAAGCCAAGAAACTCAAGAAAGGCATATGAGAGCACGAATGATGAAAGACCCAAGACCAGACATCAATAAGACATCATGAGCATATAGGCTCTGTAGCCTCCAAATAGAGTATCCATAGACATCAACTGTATCCCAAATACAACTTTGGCAAGCCAAGAAATATCCCAAGTAAGTTTTGAGAAGCCAGATGCAAGCCAAGACAAGGTACTAGTAGCAATCGGCTCCAAACAATGTATGTAGCATGTATTAGTGGCATAAGCCAAGCATATCAAGACCGGTCAGCTATAGGTAACATACATGCCATATGTACATCCAAGACGGAGCATCAAATGCATTCCAAAACCAAGCTCAAGCTCAAATGAAGATCCAGAACCAAAGACAAGCTCGATGTCGTACCTCGAAGGTCAATACTTCATTGCATATCCTAAAGACATAGCCCGAAACCAATAGGCATAACCATATTGGAGGTAAAATAACATGTCAACCAAGGTAGCATAAATCCCAACCAACAACGATGTGTCCGCATCCAAATCAAGGCTCAATAGCTCTCAAATAGCATATCCGAATATAAACCATAATGACCAAGCATCAATACATCCAACATGACACCTGAATGTCAACAAAGAGCATTATGCATAAGCCACCCTAATAAAATCTTGCTACCCAAACAATGCACAGCAATAAATCCCTATATAAATTGAGCTATGGAATCTCAAACCAAGTCCCAAAGCATCTCAAAACATTGGACAAACATCCCCAAAGTATCTGGGCATCAAATACCAAGCCTCGGGAGCATCACATAAGCTAAGAGCATGACATTTTTTTGTTGTAAATCAACTCAGATCTGTTGCAAAAAATGCTATGATCAAAATTTGGTAGATTTGACATCGCCATCACGTCCAGAGTGTGCCAAAACCCTAAGTTAGACTCTTACCTTGCCTAAATCGGGTTCCGGATGCTCGAGATATGAGAAAAAAAATGGGATTTTTAAGCCAGATTTTGAAACAAGAAAAAAAAAATTGTGAGCTGACTGTGGGGCTTGCTTGTTATGCTAAGGATAAGGGGCAAATGGGGGCATACAAGGTGCCCAATGAAGCCAAGGAACACCTGCAAAGAGCCTATGAGGGTCGGGGAGAGGCGGGAGATGAAATCTTATTTCGAGGGGAAGAAGCCATGGCTGGCATTGAAGCTCCAAGCTCTAGGTCTTCAATCCGTTGTTGAAGTAATGCCACGCCAAGCTTCATGATCAAGCTCTAATCCAAAGCTCTAATACCATTTGAAAGGTGAGAAGGATCGAAGCTTGCTTGGAAGTGAGCTATGGCGGAGAGCAAGAGCAAGAAGAGAGAGAGACACAAATGGGAACTCCAACAGTCACAATGTGTGACCGAGCCTTCCTTTATTCAAACTGTCACTAAAAGAATAAAAAATAAAGTGATGGTGACAGGCGCCCGCCACCTGCAGTGTGCAATGGCAAGTACTGTCAGTGTAGTAATACACAGGCGGCTAGGTAGAGGTGCCTTTACCCCCAACAACATCCATTGAAGCTGATACAATAATGCAATATTGATTCATTTGAGCTTGGTGGGCCTCAAGGAAAGTTGTGGATTGCAATATACCAGCAATGGATTATATGCTTTGTTGGTGGCATATCATATATCCACGTTGAAGGCAACACTTTGCTGGGGTAAGACTAATTCATAATAGTAGAATATGATGTGTAGTGCATTTGTTTTCTCGCGCTCCATACCCTCTCATGCTGTATTTTTGTCCAAGTGGTGGAGGACATTGCTCATATGCCAACCACAAACCTAGTAGAGCCAATGCATACAAGTTAGTTGTCAAGGGTGGGATTCAAGGGACCTATCAACTTGTATGATGCATGTGTCAATGATTTGGCCAATGCTCTACTACAGAGCACCAAAATGCATGCATTCATTGGTGGGAAGTTCCATGGTATAGGACCCAGTGCAGAGAAGCTTTTAAGTCGACTACAACAATGAATTATCCCCACAACTCGAGCAACAACAAGGATGGCAGGAGGAATTGAATTGCATCAATGTCTTGATCTTCGAGGGGACAATGTGACTATAGTGAGAAAACATAAGATTGATGGGAAAGTGGGGTCAAAGAAAGCCAACGCCTTTCATAGGCTTTAGTATGTGGCCAAAAACATACTTAGAAGAAAGGACACAAAAAAAGGAAACTTTGAGAGGACAATATCACCAAATTCTTAGGAGGAAATGGTGGTGGAGACAATCCTTCTTAAAGAGAGAGAGAGAGAGAGAGAGAGAGAGAGAGAGAGAGAGAGGGAGACAAACACAATGAGTGAGTGAGTGACTGAGACATGTGTGTGTGTGTGTGTGTGGGAGAAATTGCATGTACAAAGAGAATTTGTGAGAGAGTAAAGACATGAAGCAATTTGTGAGAGAGAGAGAGAGAGAAAGAGAGAGGTGTGGACCATGGTGTACTGTTTTGGGGTGATGACATGAATGTACCCACATCACATGCTAGAGAGAGAATCGTTTACATGAGATAGAGTGCTATTTGAGCAAGTGTGTTAGAAAGAGAAAAAGGGAATATGCACGTATAGAGAGAAACTGAGAAATTGAGAATGAGAGAGAGAGAGAGAGAGAGAGAGAGAGAGAGAGAGAGAGAGAGAGAGAGAGAGAGAGAGAGAGAGAGGTAGGTAGAGTGAGGGTAGTGGTAGTGGTGGTGGAGGTGGTGATGGTGGTGGCAGCGGCAATGGTGACAACGATGGTGGTGGTAGTGGAGGTGGAAATATCTAGGAATGGAATAAGTGGACTGTGTGGAATAAGAAATGGAGGTTATCCAAAAAAACTCACTCAAAAAGCTCACTTTTTGCCCTTCCCCATCTAAATGAGGATGGATTAGTGGTATCCTTCTTATATTTTTGAGCATACCATTTAGCTAGTTGTATTGCTTGGAAGGATTTGGGTGGTTTTTGGGCCAAAATGTTTGCCAAAAGGCTAGGCTCCAAACCATAGATATACTTATGCACCTTAGCATCATCATTTACAATTTCTACATACATTGTAAGATTCAAAAACTAATTTGTATAATTTGTAATGGATGTGCTCCTTTGATCCAATTAGTAATACCTCTTAGCTAGCTTCTCCTTTTCAATTGGAGATACGAATACGGGCATCTTATGCTTTGAAGTCTTCCCAATCATTAATTAGCTGGTTTTCTCTCTTCACATACCTCCACCATGTATAAGCAAAGAACTCTAGGTAAAGAGTAGCAAAGTGAATCTTCTAATCATCAAAGTAGAACTCAAGTTTGGATGTCCATTCATCTAGATCAGTAGGGGAAGACGAATGCTTGTTGTACTTGGTCAATCTATACTATATGTTAAGGGGAGGTCGGGGGCTGCTGCCACGTGGCAGCCCCCGACCCCCCTTCCCTTTCGGGGGGTGCCACGCGTCGGCACCTCCGTCGTGAGTCACTCGCCCGCTGCCCTCGCCTCGGCCTACGTGCGCCCGCGTGGATCCTCCCTCGGCCTGCGTTGAAGCCTCCTCGGCCTGCATGGCGCCCACCGCCTCCTCCTACGAATCGGCTCCTCGAGCTCCTGCAGAGGCTACGAGTATCATCTGCCTCGACCTCCTCGACTTAATGCCTCGACCTCCTCGACCTGTGTGGCGAAGCCTCTACCTCCTCGACCTGCGTGGCGAACGAATCGCACCCAACCAACTCTATATAAAGAGCTGCTACGACTCCTCCGAGTATCTTCTGCTATTGTGCGTGTGCGACTCCTCCGAGTATCCATAATCCACGTCTGCCACCATTGCTGGGAGCGACTGCTGCAACTTCAGCGAGCTACTTCAGCAAGCGATCGCTTCTGCAGAGGTACCTCATTATCCTCTGCCTATTCATCATCATTTGAGTGCCACTACCAATTTTTTGCATGCCTCAAACACAATGATTCCAACACACACACACACACACACACACACACTCTCTCTCTCTCTCTCTCTCTCTCTCTCTCTCTCTCTCTCTCTCTCTCTCTCTCTCTCTCTCTCTCTGTGGCTCCACCCCCTTAAAAAATTCTATTGTGGAGTAGGGGTCTCTCCCTCTCTCTGCTGAAAACAAAGAAAACACACACACACACACACGTAGGTATACATACTCACCTTCCCTTTCAATGAGACACACACACACGCGTAGGTATACATACTCACCTTCCCTTTCAATGTGCCTTAAAAAAATATTTTATGTGTAGAGGCATTGTTTGAGTGCCGCATAAGATTAGAGTTAGGTTAGCTAGATCCATACATTAAAAAAATATTCTAGGTTTGGAGTCATTGTTTGAGTGCCACATAAGGTAGGAGTTAGGTTAGGTAGATTCGCAGATTAGTTACATCCATACTCAGCTCAACCTCCATATTTGAGTGCCACATAGGGTAGGAGTTAGGTTAGGTAGATTCGTATATTAGTTACATCCATACTCATCTCAACCTCCATATTTGAGTGCCACATAGGATAGGAGTTAGGTTAGGTAGATTCGTACATTATAATGTAATAGAGGTATGGAGTCATCATTTGAGTGCCATATATTAAAAGAACGTAAAAAAATATTTTATGTGTAGAGGCATTGTTTGAGTGCCGCATAAGATTGGAGTTAGGTTAGCTAGATCCATACATTAAAAAAATATTCTAGGTTTGGAGTCATTGTTTGAGTGCCACATAGGGTAGGAGTTAGGTTAGGTAGATTCGTAGATTAGTTACATCCATACTTAGCTCAACCTCCATAGCACGCACACACACACACACACACACACAAACACACACACACATGTAGGTATACATACTCACCTTCCCTTTCAATGACACACACACACACACATACACACACACACACACACACACACACATAGGTATACATACTCACCTTCCCTTTCAATGTGCCTTAAAAAAATATTTTATGTGTAGAGGCATTGTTTGAGTGCCGCATAAGATTGGAGGTAGGTTAGCTAGATCCATACATTAAAAAAATATTCTAGGTTTGGAGTCATTGTTTGAGTGCCACATAGGGTAGGAGTTAGGTTAGGCAGATTCGTAGATTAGTTACATCCATACTCAGCTCAACCTCCATATTTGAGTCATTGTTTGAGTGCCACATAGGGTAGGAGTTAGGTTAGGTAGATTCGTAGATTAGTTGCATCCATACTCAGCTCAACCTCCATATTTGAGTGCCACATAGGGTAGGAGTTAGGTTAGGTAGATTCGTAGATTAGTTACATCCATACTCAGCTCAACCTCCATATTTGAGTCATTGTTTGAGTGCCACATAGGGTAGGAGTTAGGTTAGGTAGATTCGTAGATTAGTTGCATCCATACTCAGCTCAACCTCCATATTTGAGTGCCACATAGGGTAGGAGTTAGGTTAGGTAGATTCGTAGATTAGTTACATCCATACTCATCTCAACCTCCATATTTGAGTGCCACATAGGGTAGGAGTTAGGTTAGGTACATTCTTACATTATAATGTAATAGAGGTATGGAGTCATCATTTGAGTGCCATATATTAAAAGAACGTAAATAAATATTTTATGTGTAGAGGCATAGTTTGAGTGCCGCATAAGATTGGAGTTAGGTTAGCTAGATCCATACATTAAAAAAATATTCTAGGTTTGGAGTCATTGTTTGAGTGCCACATAGGGTAGGAGTTAGGTTAGGTAGATTCGTAGATTAGTTACATCCATACTCAGCTCAACCTCCATAGCACACACACATACACACACACACACACACACACACACGTAGGTATACATACTCACCTTCCCTTTCAATGTGCCTTAAAAAAATATTTTATGTGTAGAGGCATTGTTTGAGTGCCGCATAAGATTGGAGTTAGGTTAGCTAGATCCATACATTAAAAAAATAAACCAGGTTTGGAGTCATTGTTTGAGTGCCACATAGGGTAGGAGTTAGGTTAGGTAGATTCGTAGATTAGTTACATCCATACTCAGCTCAACCTCCATATTTGAGTGCCACATAGGGTAGGAGTTAGGTTAGGTAGATTCGTAGATTAGTTACATCCATACTCAGCTCAACCTCCATAGCACACACACACAGATACACACACACACACACACACACACGTAGGTATACATACTCACCTTCCCTTTCAATGTGCCTAGAGAAAACTTAGCTTACACCAATTTTTTGCATGCCTCAAACACAATGATTCCAACACACACACACCTTTTTTTTTGTTTTTTGAAGATGGTCTTTGTTTTCAGCAGAGAGAGGGAGAGACCCCTACTCCACAATAGAATTTTTTAAGGGGGTGGAGCCACACAGAGAGAGAGAGAGAGAGAGAGAGAGAGAGAGAGTAGCTTGAGTGCAGCTTACCTGATCACTTTTTCTCCTTGCACCAACCTATCACTCACCTCAACCTCCTTGGTGAGTCCTTTTGTGTAATGGTAGCCATTTCTATAACTTTCTTAAATAGGTCAAAGTTCAAAATAGCAAATGCATCTTTCAAAACTAAAGATTCATGCTACATTAAAGTGTTTTGATATGAAAGTGTGTTAATATTATTTCTTAATGTGTTTATGCATGTTATTAATTAATGTATTATGTTTGTCATTACATTGTTAACATGTATTACGTGTTTTAAGTGTTTGATTAATTAATGTGTGTATGTGTTTTAGTATAAAAAATGTGTGATAACATTGTTATGTTTGTGTTAATAGTATGTATTCATATGTTATCTTTACATCATAAGGATGATATTATGGTTCATATTGATCGAGTGCTATGACTTTTTTTTTCCAAATAATAGACATTTTAGCCCATGTGCAAGACCCAAACCCCCATGTGAAAAATGCTTGCATGGTTTCAAATTCTCTATCTTATCTTTACATAGTAAGGATGATTTTAGTGGTTAATATTGATCAAGTGCTATGACTTTTTTTTCTCCAAATAATAGGCATTTTGGCCCATGTGCAAGACTCAAACTTTACATCTTAAAAAGGCTTGCGTGGTTTCAAATTATCTGTCTTATCTTTATATCATAAGGATGATTTTAGTGGTTAATATTGATCAAGTGCTATGACTTTCTTTTTCCAAATTGAACTTAGGAATCCAAAGTTTAGTAGGCTCAATAAAATATTTTTGGAAAGAAGAGTCCCACAATTTGAAGCACAACTATAAAGTCCACATATGATTTCTCACATATTGAGTGCATAACTCTAAGTCACATTCTTTAGGTTCCTTCTAAAAGCTATATATTTGATAGCTTACAAACAATAAAGTATAGCTCTAAGTCTCATTTTCTAGGTGAGTCCTTTTGTGTAATGGTAGCCATTTCTATAACTTTCTTAAATAGGTCAAAGTTAAAATAGCAAATGCATCTTTCATAACTAAAGATTTGTGCTACATTAAAGTCTTTTGATATGAAAGTGTGTTAATATTATTTCGTGATGTGTTTATGCATTTATTAATTAATGTGTTATGTGTGTCATTACATTGTTAAGGTGTATTACGTGTTTTAAGTATTTGATTAATTAATGTGTGTATGTGTTTTAGTATAAAAATGTGTGATAACATTATTATGTGTGTGTTGATGTGTGTGTGTGTTGATGTGTGTGTGTGTGTGTGTGTGTGTGTGTGTGTGTGTGTGTGTGTGTGTGTGTGATCTCTTAATACTTTGTGTAACCATGGCAGTATGGAGCATGCTGAAACATCTCATGCAAGAAACAATGTCCATGTACCAGACATTGTTTTGTGTACTCCCAATGCACGAATGAATGTGAGTAAAGCCAAAGACATGGCTAGGAGGAAGTCAGTACAGCGTGCCCTCAAACGTGTCAAAGGACACAACACTTCCGTTGTATCCCTAAAGATCCTGCATCGGTTAGATGCAATTGAGAAGCAAATCAAGAGTTTAAACAAACGTCAAAGAGCTTCAAACTCCTTCTGTCAAAAGTTTGGTGATCGCCTTCAAAGAATCGAAAAAATCCTAGTAGAAAAATATGAAGGAGGCTTGGCTGATGGGATAATGTTGCAAGACGAGATAGATGAAATAAAGGGCTATATAGAAGAAATCTATGAGTTGGTTCGTAAGCACTGGCCAAGGTGTTCTTTGGAAGACCATGCAGAAAAGTTGCGAGACCTTGCTAAGAGCAATGATCGTATAGAGGATGGAGTGTGTGAATTACTGGCTCAAAGGAATGCAAGCGTGCTTGCATCGGAGAGCATTTGCCTCGATGTGCATGTCACTTCTCTAAAAGTTTGCCTCAATAGGTTATTTGCAATGTTGAACCTATTGAATCGTCGCATGAGTTCATCATCCAGTGCATAGTGCTCTTAGCATATCAGGCGATTTCAATAACTTTTTGTCGGATCCTCCGATAGATATGTCATTCTATTGTTGGGTTGGAAAATTTTCATGTCATTTGGACTTTTGTATGCCCCATGATAATGACATAATATGCTCTTTCAATTTATATTCTTGCACATGTAAGATTATATTGTTGCTTATGTGATGTTATAATCTTCAAATTTTATATTGAAATAGTGTTTAGAACAAATTTATCTTGAAGAAAAATCTTTGCTAAAGTCTTCCCTAAAAGATAGGAAGAAATTTTAGTGTGCAATGGACATAAAAGTATGCAATTACTAATATCAAAGTACATTTTTCTTTTTATATCAGGTTTTTCTCGGCAATGGTACTTCCAACACATTCTGTGCCTAGAGATCGTGTATTGCGTGCACGTAGAGAAACACTCAAAATTACTAGACATAAACGTAGGCACGTTGCAAGACTTAGGACTGAATTACATGTTCGTGACCATGCAAGATATATGTATGAACAACATCATGCAAATGGAAACTATATGGATGTCGGCATCCCAAATCAGCTATATCAAACCAATCAATTTCGCGCTGCATCTTGCTCTACTGCTCATGATTTGATATCCTTTGAGGTTCAGATGTCTACCGCAGCTCGACAATACAATCCTAATGGTGGCTTGAGTGTGCGTAGGCAAATGCTTAATGTTACGAGAGCTAAACGTATGCACATGGCAATAGTTAGAACAGAATTGCAACAACTACATCATGCTACCATAGATAGAGATAGATACAATAGCATCCAAGCTACAAGTGACCAAATGCCAGTTGCACCATTATTGCCGTTGAAAGTTCAACCACCTCCTATTCGTCAAGGAGACAATGCAACTATCCACAATACGGATGTTGAGATGTTGGATAACCATGAATTGCTACCCTTCGGAGTGGGGGTACGTAGCACAAGTCCACAAAGAAATGGAAACACAAATAATCCAAATGGTGGATTAAGAAATTGTAGGCAAATGCTTGATGCTACTAGAGCTGAACGTAGACACAGGGCAAGAGCAAGAACGCAATTACAACATTTGCGTCGCACTACAACAAATACAATTGATATAAATGCTCAAATGCCTGGTGCACCATTACTGTCCTTAGATGTTCAATTGCCTCGCCTTATTCAAGAAGAGAATGAAGCTATCCATAATGCTGATGTAAGTACTGAGATGCTACATGACCAGTATAATATTCAAGCTCCTATGTTTCTACCTCAAAATGGTGGATTTTGTTCAATTCTCCATGACATGCCACCTAATTTGGATATTCATCCATCAGTAACAATTTTGCTCTTCCAAAAACCAGATTTGCATGCAATTGGTACCCTTTGCAATGTTTGTCACCATTGCATGGCTAAGTTGTGGCACGATGAAACTAAAACAATGCGTACAACTTCGATTGGAAAGCATTGCTGTAGAGAAGGGAAAGTGATTTTGCCACCTCTACAACAACCACCACAACCTCTGTGTAATTTGCTTGATGGCACACATCCACAAAGCAAAGAGTTCAAAAAAAATATACGTGCTTATAATAGCGCATTGGCTTTTGTTTCCATGGGTGCAAAAATTGATGAGCTTTTGCCTCAAAATGGAAATGGTTATACTTTTCGAGTTCATGGATCAATATATCATCGGATGGGTTCCCTATTGCCAAGTGAGGATGGACAACAAATGCCAAAGTTTGCACAACTTTATATTTATGACACCGATCATGAGTTATTGAATCGCATTGGGGTTTTACCTAGGCTTTTGCCAGACTTACTACAAGAGCTTCAACAAATGATGCATGATCACAATGCATACGCACAGGTCTTTATAGCAATTGGGGCAAGCTTGCAACGCAATCCATCAGTAGAAATAAGAATGTCCATTTTTCATAATCGATCCACGTCTAGACGATATTCAGTTCCCACTGCAAGTGAGGTTGCTGCGATCATGCCTGGACAAGGTGATGATGATACACTTGATCATCGTAGCATTCAAGTTCGCACACGACAAGGCCATTTGATTTATTTTTCTAACTTACACAAGGCATATATGCCACTATTATATGTTCTTCTTTTTCCAAATGGAGAGGATGGATGGCATACTAAAGTTCCATATGCATTTATTGATGCTCATATTAATGCCAATAATCTTGCAAATAAAGATTGTGTCACTCAAATGCAATATTATGCTTTTCGACTTCAGATTCGAGATGATACTAATGGATGTCTTTTAAGGGGTGGTCGCTTGCTACAACAATACATTGTCGATGCTTATTGTAGCATTGAACAATGTAGATTGGCTTGGTGTCGTCATAATCAAGCAACATTGCGAGTTGAAATGTATAGGGGATTGGCTGATATGGTCAATGGTTCAGATGCAGTTGATACTAATATCGCTGGGATTGGTGTGGGCAGGAGAATAGTATTGCCATCTAGCTTTACAGGTGGACCAAGATTCATGTACCAATTATACCAAGATGCTATGGCAATTGTACATAGCAAAGGTAAACCTGATTTATTTATCACCATGACATGCAATCCTAAGTGGTCTGAAATTACAGATGCTTTGTTGCCTGGTCAAACTGCACATGATCGACCAGATTTAACTGCTAGAGTTTTTCATTTGAAACATAAGGACATGATGCAGTCAATAGTGAAAAAAGAGTTGTTTGGTAAAGTTGCTGGATATGTGTCCGTCATAGAATTCCAAAAGAGAGGCTTGCCTCATTCACATACGCTCTTGATATTAGAACCACGCTTTAAGCCACTAGAAGCACATCATTATGATAGACTGGTGTGCGCTGAGCTGCCTGATAAGGAAAGGTTTTCGGATTTGTATCGAATTATTACTAAATGTAACATACATGGTCCGTGTGGTGAGTTCAATCCAAAAAGTGCTTGCATGGTGGACGGAAAGTGTATAAAGGATTATCCAAAAAAGTTTATACATACAGCTACAGTTGATAAATCTGGTTATCCTTTATACAGATGTCGAGAGGATGGAAAAACTCATAATGCTAATGGTAACCTCTTGGATAACCGATGGATAGTGCCTTACAATCCTTATTTGAGTTCCAAGTATAGTGCTCACATAAATGTTGAGGTTTGCTCGACAATTGCAGCTGTCAAATATTTGTATAAATATGTATATAAGGGCCATGATCGAGCAACCATTCGGTTTACAAGTACGCGTGGTTCCGGATCCAATGATATTGCCGCAGAAAATATTGATGCACAAAATATTGATGAGATTGAGAGGTACTTAGATGCACGATATATTTCAGCTTCTGAAGCATGTTGGCGAATATTTGAATTCAAACTTCATGATAAGAAACCCGATATTCAATGATTGCAAATACATTTACCTGGAGAGAATACTATTTCCTTTCGTGACTCTGATAACATACGTGATGTGGTGCAAAATGAAAATGCTCAAAAAACAACTCTCACAGAATGGTTTACATGCAATCGTTTGCACCATGATGCTAACATAGTTCTCTATCAAGACTTTCCGATGTTTTGGGTTTGGAATGCACGCAAAAAAATGTGGACAAAGAGAAAGCAAGGAAACACATGTGGTCGAATATACTTTGTTTCACCTACGTGTGGAGAAAAATACTATTTGCGGTTACTACTCACTGTATGCAAGGGGTGCACATCCTTTGAGGCATTGCGTACGGTTGATAATGTGGTATATTCAACTTTTAAGGAGGCTTGCATTGCAAAAGGAATGTTGGAAACAGATGATGAATGGCAAATGTGTTTGCATGAAGCTGCATTGATGCAAACCGGTGCTCAATTAAGAAATTTGTTTGCATCCATCTTGGTATTTTGTTCGCCTGCCCAACCTGGGGCTCTATGGGAAGAGTTCTTAGGTCTGCTGACAGAGGATATAAAACATCGACTCTCCTTGCAAAATAGGCGAAATGTCAATATGCAAGATGAGGCCAATAATCATGCATTGATGCATATTCAAAAACTTTTAGATCAACATGGTCGCAATTTGACAGAGTATCATGGATTGCCTGAGGTGACAATGCAAGAGTATACAAATCCTTTGATCCTTGATGAACAACTATATGATAAAGTAGAACAAGAGAATACATTCTTAACAATGCAAGCTTTGTTGAATGATGGACAAAGAAATTGTTTTATGGCAATAATGAATGCTATTGATAGTGGTTTGGGTAAACCATTTTTCTTAGATGGCCCAGGCGGTTCCGAAAAAACATTCCTATACAAATGTTTGCTTGCAAAGCTTCGCAGTCAAGGTCGCATTGCAATAGCTACAGCATCCTCTGGTGTTGCTGCATTGCTTTTGCCACATGGTCGTACTGCCCATTCAAAGTTCAAAATTCCATTACAGGCAGATAATAATTCTACATGCAATATACCTGTTCAAAGTCATCTTGCAGCACTGTTAAAAGAGGCAAGTCTTATTTTGTGGGATGAAGCTCCTATGTTGCATCGTAATACCTTTGAGGCACTGGACAGAACTTTAAAGGATATAATGCAGTGTGATATGCCATTTGGTGGTAAAGTTATTCTACTAGATGGAGATTTTAGGCAAATATTGCCTGTTGTACCAAAGGGTACCCGTGAGGATATTGTCGGTGCTGCTATATGTTGTTCCAATTTGTGGCAATATTTCAATGTTTTGAAACTTACACAGAATATGCGGGTCGCATCAGACGAGGGTCATTTTGTTGCATGGTTGCAAGACATTGGAGATGGAAAAGATTTGACACATACTAATAATATATTGCAAATTCCACCTGCATTGTTGTTAAAGGGAGGATCTATGCAAGACTTGATCAATTTTGTCTATTGTGAAATGAATTGTGTAATTGATTACAAAACATTCTTTAGTGGACGTGCCATTCTTGCACCTCGAAACAATGATGTGGAAATGATAAACAATCATGCATTGCAGCTGATGCCGGGAGAGGTTAAACAATACTACAGTGCTGATTCTCTGGATAGAACCGAGGAGAACTCATTCCTCTATTCTGTGGAATATCTAAATTCCCTTGACCTCGGTGGAGGTATTCCTCCTCATATCTTGCTGCTCAAAGTAAATGCTCCAATAATATTGCTCAGGAACTTGAATCCTTCTAAAGGTTTATGCAATGGTACTAGGCTAGTATGCAAGGCTTTCAATAACAAGGTCATTGATGCAGAGATAATTACGGGGACCAATATTGGTGACAGAGTTTTTATCCCGAGGATAACTTTCATCCCAACTACACTGGAACTTCCTTTCTCAATGAAACGCTTGCAATTCCCAGTCCGATTGGCATTTGCAATGACAATCAACAAATCTCAAGGCCAAACGTTATCATGTTTGGGAATATATCTAAAAACCCCAGTCTTTACTCATGGTCAACTCTATGTTGCTTTCTCCAGAGTAAAGCCTCCGGATAGATTGAAAGTCTTGATTAATGAGAAAGAGGACATGGTAAATGGTACAATCAATATTGTATATAATGAAGTTTTACAGAAAGTATTGTAACCTCTGTTTTTGCAAAAGTGTAATGTTTGTTCTCTCATATTATATTTGCATAATGTTTTTATTTTAATACAATCAAAGCCTTTTTTTCTTATTTGTTCGCATATCTATAAAATGTAGTGTTGTACTTTCTTATGCTCTTTTTCAGTAGTGAGTTCTTTGTCGATGAAAAGCAAGTTTGACTTATTTTCTCTGGTTTAATACTTTTATGTTTTAATCATATCTCTCATGTATGGATAGATATTCATGATTTTATGTGAAGTTAGACGTATGTTTGTTTTACTATATGAGAACATTGTGTTTAAATTATTTCTACCATAAAAGTTATTTGATCTTTCTATTATATTATATTTGCATTAATTTTTTGGTGCAATATCATCAAAGTTTATTTATTATTTTTTAATCATATATTTTTATGTTTTCTAATTTTTATTGATAGATGGCCCAAACAGTATTTGAATATTATCGTGCCTCTCCTTATCAAATGAGACTTCAAGAAGCATTGCGAACTGTTGCTACGGATGCTATTATCCTGAGAACTTTGGCTAGGGTAATCGAAAGATTACAATGATGGATTTACTAATGGAAACACTCCTTTATATATAGAAATTATATATTTTGGATGGATCCAATGCTATTATGTTAGACAAACAGATGTTGAGTACTTCATATCTCGGTCCCATACTAGACACATACCGAATGACTGGAGTAAATGGGAGTTTAAAGATTTATCATGTTTTGTAACTTTGCATCAGTTTCATCCAAATTCCGCCGATTGCTCTACTAATGTGAGAGCTAATCATATCACGTCCCCAGGTAATACTTACCATTTTTATAAATTAATGTTTTGCTTTATAAATTTAATATTCTTATTTCTAAAGTTTTTTTTTCATTTTTAGATGTTGCAGCACAATCTGGGGCGGGGCGTGTCACAGCTTCGCCCACACATGTTCACCATGCTAGATCCACGGTTGATAATTCATCTAAGAAGAGAAAGCTTTCTTTTCAATAGTTGATTTTCTACAAGACAACTATCTTTCCATTTACCTGTTGTCATAGTTGGAATTCTTTCAGTGATATTTAAAAATCACTTTTGCTTCAGTTATGTTTTTCAATTATTATTGTTGAGATAATCGATGTTATTGTGTTGAATTATTAGATTTTTTAATGAAGTTTAAAATTTGCAAGACTACTTGATTCATTTCTAAGTGGAAGAATGTGTGAACAAATTAAAACATTTGTGCTTCACATCCCGGCGCGAAGCGCCGGACTGAGTCTAGGCGCGGAGCGCCTAGTACAATCTTATTGCAAAGTTACTCTTTCAACAAGACCTTGGTGTCCATTAGAAGTTTGGGAATGCATGTTCAAGTAACTTCCAATGTAGACTAAATTATTAGAGGCGCTCCCTTGATATGCTATTTGAAATCTTATTAGAGGCGGTTGAACCTTTATTCTTTGGGGATTTTATGTATGGATAATCACAATAGACAAACTCCTCATTCCTATGAGATGGTTCCCTTGTTTAATAGTTGTTATTTAGTATCCCCTTATGCCCAATAATTTTTGGTTGTGAATTCAATTTGAGGGGCCAAAATGTCTATTTTGATTTAAATCTATCCCTACTTTCTCTATCAGCCATTTGCACATCCATAAGGTGTAAAGTTTGGGTCAAGTGCTTGTCCAAAGAGTCCTTAGTAGATTGAGTCATGTGCTTGATTGCTTCCTTGGTTTGGGCACTCGATTGAACCATTTGTTCCACCGTATGATCCAATTTGGATATTAGCTCAAGGTACTTGAGTGAATGTTTTGTCTCATGGTTGCATAGAGTGGCACTAAGTGTGTTATATGCCCCATATTATGGAGAACCCTCATCCTCATGTGGTTGCTCAGTCAATGCATCTCTGTAATCTCTTACTTATCGATGAACATCATCATTAGCTTTATCTTTACCACTATTCCTTACCATTTCTAAGTGTTGTCAAAATAGATCCTCTATCACAAAAATGACATCTTTTGACTCTAATGTGTAAACAACTTGCTTTCTAATTCAAGTCAAAGCCAAGGATGAACTATTTAAGATGAGCTATCACATGTGTCATTCAAATCATGATAACATATTTTGGGAATATTATTTTGTGATTGTACAGAACAATTGAACAACATATAAAAGGCATGTTTGAGAGATTTGACCACTTGTAGGCCCTATATAAATTGTTTAAACCCTATAAAAATCACTGTAGGGCATGTGGGAGAGCCGAGAGCAACCTAGTAATATCCCCAAACATATGAAGTGTGGAAAATTTAAGGAATAGAAAGTAGAATGAATGCATACAACCACTAATAAAGGAATATGTGAATACAATGAGGCCATGAAAGATAACATGCAAATAAATTCTACATCTATAGATAAGGAGATTAGTAAGACTTTAGGTTAATTCTTAATGTCATTATGTTTATCTTATCTTGTGGTTTACCAAGAAGAGAATCAATCACATACTATGCCTATATACTAGGAAGAATATGCTTATCTAACATGACAAAGATTGACTAAGTCTCAAAGGATGGTGAGGGCCTTACATTGAGTGTAGATATCTAACTTTCTTATAACAACTTGGATCCTTGATAAAATTCCAAACTTAAAGTTATTGGGATTCTCTAAAAGGCATATAATATACACAAACTAAGTTTTAAAAAAAGTGACATTTCTACACACTAGTGTGAAAAATAAGTTTTAGGGAGACTATGGGCAATTATAACTTCCAATACATAAGAAATTAAGAACAAAGTCATTTAATACAATTCATAAATCTTGATACAACCTACAACTTTGTGATTTACACCCTCCTAAAATCAACCTTGATTAAAATATAAATTGGCTCTAGACTACATGTCCAACTAGAGTAGGACTAGGAAATTTGATCAAGTTTGAAATAAGGTATTCTTGGATACAATTAACTTTCATACTGTTGAGAATTAAATGAAGGTCAAGTAGGGAGTTGTAGCTTAGATAAAGTTCTTCAAATTATAGATTTGTGATGGGTTAAGTTTCAGCATTGTATATCCTAAAAATGAGCCCAAAGTAGATACAACGTAGTTTTACGATTGCTAGAGTGAGAAATGAGTCATTAGTGATGTTGGGATTAAAATGGATTAGTAAGCATATAGACTTTATAAAAGGTCTCTTAAATAAGACTTATAGGTATGCAAAAGATTTATAGCTCTTATGTTTGTATCACCTTGAAAATCCATATTATTTGTAAAATGTATCATGAAAAAGCTCACAAAACCTCAACATTTCTAGTTTATGTAGTAAAATGCGAGTTGTGGGACACATCAAGAAGAATTATCTCACCAATTAAAACAAATTAAGTTTATGTATAGTAGTAGTAGAAGATATTTAAATTGTATATATATTCCGTGATGCATGTCTAGTTGTGTGCAAAAACATATCTGAATTAGGGGGAATATGCACTAAAAGAGGGCCCTTTAGCTTAAGAGTTAACAACTCTCCTAACCACAAGAGATTTGAGGTGGACCAATGGGAGAGGGGGTGGTGTGCACATTTTATCCACTCCCCTTTCCACCCTTGACCAACAAGCATGGTTCTCACCAAAAGCTAGGTGGGTTTGCAATTAAAAAATCCAAAAAGAAGCCTAATAGTTTGACATCTTTTGGATGGAGACTCAAAATTTGAATTCAAAATGAGTATTTATAACAAAAAATCATGTGAATTTAGGCACCAAGTTTGTGTGAATATCGGATGCACGCCACATGTACCATTTGTCCCACCACTAGGAGACAACAATCACAAATACTAGTATTGGGTGCCACTGAAGGTTGTGAGTATCCCTTGTGGGTGCATTTTATAGCTCCACGTGTATTTGGGGTGCGCAAATCGAATGTCGTATGCGTATGTAGCAAGTGCCGGAAGGTCTCCATGAACAAAGAACTCTACTTTTTACACAAAATCCAAGAGAATAGACTTGCACGACATGAAGCAAAAAGACCAATTGGGTACAATCTCCTCCCATGCCTTGTGTGAGCGCTCCACAAAGTATGTATTTAATATATTATTCATCTCCAAGCTAAAAAATAGCTCAAATTTACAATTAGCATGCTTTGGCTTTTGTGTTTGCTTTTATCCAAATAAAGAATAAAGCGGTTGGGCGCCCCAAGAGTCGGGCTGTGCCCAACATGCAAGTGGGTGATTCCATAGCGGGTGATTCCACAAAATACATATTTAAATTAATGGACGTTTGTGAGTTTAGAGTGTGCACTCATATTAAATTAAGGTTAGGACAGAGTTCCAACCTATTTATTTATTTTGTAGCTGAAGATTGCTAGGTATTTATTTTTATCGGTTTAATTTTATTATTTTTTAACAATTGTGAATGCTTCAGTTGATGTGTAGAGCAGGCGGCGGTGGCGCTGGGAAGCACTGGGCGATAGCGTGTATTCAAGTTATTTATAAAAAATAATCATTTTTTATGGGCGTGCGTCTTAGGCGTGGCGCCAATATTTATTTTGGCGCGCTTATTTATTAAAGCGCTTGTCATATATTTATTATTTTGTATGTGCATGGACACATGATTTAAATATTCATTATTGGTCATTGTAGTTGGGCACTACCTAACTCTTGGGGCGCCCAACCACTTTATTCTTTATTTAGACAAAAGCAAACACAAAAGCTAAAGCATGCTAATTGTAATTTTAGGCTATTTTTGAGCTTGGAGATGAATAATATATTAAATACATGCTTTGTGGAGCACTCACACAATGCATGGGGGGACATTGTACCCAATTGGTCTTTTTGCTTCATGTCCTGCAAGTCTATTCTCTTGGATTTTGAGTAAAAAGTAGAGTTCGTTGTTCTTGGGGACCTTCCGACGCTCGCTACGTATGCATACGGTATCCGATTTGTGCACCAATGGTATCAATGTGAAGCTAAGATTGAGGGCTTCCAATCGCTTACCATCTTGTGCGAAGGCGAAGCTCTTGGAACGAACGGGCTCTATAGTCAGTCTCACGACAATTCGTCAATACCAGCACGTTTCTGGCGGTGAAGAACCCCCTGCTACGCATTCGGATCGCAAGGGAGTAGCCTCTACTGGCAAAGGACCACCCGGGAAGTTCCATTGCTAAGTCTACTTCTTCCTAGAAAGAATTCAAGTTTAGTGTTTAATTAAGCTTAATACTTAAGTTTTTAAAAAAATCTTAAGACTTGAAATTTTAAAAACGGCGGTGTGGCAGGATGTGCTGAATGGCACCAATATCCTCTTGTCTTGGATGTTTTGATTTAGGAAAAAAAAACATTTCATTTAAATCTTAAAAAGATAAAGCTTAGAGCTTTCTAAGCTTTTAATCTTAAATTCTCCAAAGCTCCAACCTCTCCCATAGCGGACATTCACACTCATCTTATCCCGAACCGATTTTTGGCCTTCTTACAAGCCCTTGTTCACACCTACGCTGTGACAGGGACGAATTCCAACAAGCAGAGAATCACACATAGATTATACAGAAGATGTATCTGCTTGGAAGAAGACTGACATCAATTTTCGTAACCGTGAAGAAGAAAGATTGCTAAAAAACCACTTTTAATAAAAAGCAAGCCTTGTAAACCCGACCTTGAGATATGCTCATCTCGCTAACAGGATTTCGAGTGTGTGAGGTTGTTTGAAATTTTGCAAGATAACCGATCGAAATATGGAAGATTTTATGGCTGAAGGTGACCTACCGAAACCAACGATGGAACAAAAATTGGACCTAATTATGGTGCAGCTTTAAGAGGAATGAAGAGCACGTCAAACTTTGCAAGCTCAATTGGCCAGTCTTCAACGATCTACTACCGATCAAGATGGACTGCAACCTGAAGATATTATATGATGTATGATCGATGCGACACTTGAAGCATAATCTATTCAGAAAGAAACCAAGATAAATAAAAGAAATTTTAAATTTTGTACTTTCAATGGGTCACGCGATGGAAATACTGTACTTGCTTTTATCAGTCGGTTTGATGATTATTTTCATGAAGAATAGTATGTCAAAAAAGACAAAATTAAGTGCGCCACTAATCATTTAGTGGACAGAGCATCCCTATGGTGGACTGCTGTCTGCAAAAGCATTGATTGTCCTGCTACTTGGGAGACTTTCCAAAAGAAATTTTTGTAGAATTTTCTTCCACCTTAATTCCACGAAAAAGCAACCAAACTGTGGGATCTTCTACAACAAAGAGATCACGAGCCTATTTCCCGATATATCGAGCGTTTTTTGAATGCTTTATTGCAACTTCGAATGCTCAAAGATGTACCTGAGGCAACCCATAAGCGCAAATTTATGTTTGGTTTGCTTGGTCACTTCTATGCAAAAGTGAAGATGTTCAAGCCAACGACTCTCAAAGATGCAATTTCCTTGGCCCATGATGCTGAAGACAAAATTCGAGGACGAGAGATACGACCACAACAATTCTCAAACAATGGTAACTTCGGTACAAAGCAATTCAATTCTAATTTTTGAAGATTCAATCAAAACCACTTTCTTCCATCTTCATTTCGTAAATCTTGGACACGACCCCCTGCTATACCATCAAACACAAATCCAAATCCTAAGCCATCTCTTGAGCCAAATCCCAACATTCCTAAACTTCTCGCTATTACCAATAATGTTTCTAAAGCCAAATCCATAGTCTATTATAAATGCCATCAACCTGGACATCTAATGGCAAATTGCCAATCCAAAAAGCCAACTGTTCACATCAACTATTTGGGAGCGACTGAAGATGAAGATCATGAAGAAAACCAGATTTCACGAAAGACTATAACGATAATGGCACTAGTTCAGATACTTTACCAGTATACTAAATCCCCATTCTTTATTAACGATGAAATGTCTTGTGCATGGTAAAGAAAAAATTATTTTACATTATGATGGGAGTACACACGATTTTATTTCTGCAAAATTGGTCAAAGAATTGAATTTACGTATTGTTTCTACTCATTATCACATCAAGGTTGCATTCTTAGGCACTAGATTCAATGGAACATAAGAAGTGCATGACTTAGAAATTAAAATTGGTGATTATGTTGAACATAGAAATTTCTTAGTTGTGCCTCTGCAATCTAGTGACATTATTTTAGAAATGCCTTGACGTCATCAGTATAATCCCAATATAGATTATTCCACGCATTCAATGAAGATTCATTCTCATGGGAAACAAATCACATTACATAGTATGCACACTTTTGATCATTTTCCATTGCTTAGTCATAGACGGGCTAAACATGCACTAAGAAAAGGTAGCAAATTCTACTTAATCTGAGTGAGTGAAATTGAAGTTAAGAAAAATAAGATGCATTCTAGGCACGCACAATTTCTTTCATAATTTAAAGATTGTTTTGCTGCTGACTTACCACCCGGTTTACCACCCACACGTCTTGAAGATCATAAAATAAACTTAATTCCAAGTTCTAACCACCATGTGAAGCACCTTATCAACATAATCAAATTGAACAGAAAGAAATTCAAACTCAAGTTGAAGAATTGTTAACCCAAGGACTCATTAGGCCCAGTAGTTCTCCATTTGGTGCACATGTCCTATTAGTTAAAAAGAAAAACAACACTAGTAGGATGTGCATTGATTATCGTGTCCTAATTAAAATCACTGTTAAAAATAGATATCCAATCCCTAGGGTAGACGATCTTATGGACAAACTACAAGGGGCTGCAATATTTAGCAAAATAGATCTTAAATCTAGATACCATAAAGTATGACTGGATACATTTGACATTTTCAAAATTGCATTTAGAACTCAATTTGGATATTATGAATTCCTTGTTATGCCTTTTGGTTTAACTAATGCACCAGCTACATTCAGTCGTATGATGAATCATATATTTTTGAAGCATCAACATTGTGTCATTGTTTTCTTTGATGATATATTGGTTTTCAGTAAGAATGAGAACGAGCATTATGAACATTTATCTTTGGTTTTTAATTTACTGAAAGAGAATCAATTATATGCTAATCCTGAAAAGAGTGAATTTTTCCAAACATAAATTGAATACTTAGGACATATTGTTTCATCTGAAGGTATTAAGGTTGATCCTAAAAAGATAGAAGCAATTTTGAATTGGTCGATACCTAAATATGTGCATTAATTACGTTCTTTCTTAGGTCTTGCTAGCTTTTATAGAAAATTTGTGAGAAATTTTTCATTGCTTGCATTACCTTTGACAAAATTATTAAAGAAAGGTATTGTATATCATTGGTTTGAAAATCAACAAAAGTCTTTTGATTTACTGAAACATGTTTTAACCCATGCTCCTGTATTGCAACTCCCTGACTTTAATAGACATTTTTCATAATAGTTACTGACACTAGTGGATTGGAATAGGAGCTGTCATTATACAAGATTTCCATCCCATAGCCTACTCCAGCTGCAAGCTTAAACCCTCTGAACTCAAGTATTCTACCTAGATAAAGAATTACTAGCTGTAATACAAGCTTTACGTCAATGGAAATGCTATTTAATGGGATCTGAATTCATGATTAAAACTAACCAACAAAGTATCAAGCATCTCCTTAGTCAGCTACACATATTTGATCGACACATAAAATTGGCTGCTTTTATTCAAAGTTTTCATCCATTAATCCAATATCAACCCAGAAAAGAAAATGTTGTTGTCGATATCTTGAGTAGAATACTAAGTATTCATAATATCTCTGTGATATCTTTTGCTTCTCTTATCCCTATGAAAGATACCTATGATCAAGACCCCAGTTTTCAAGCTGGTTGGAATAAATTAATTGACAATAACTGGATTCCAATTGATTCATTGTCTTATTTTGATGGATTTATGTTTTATGAGAAAAAGTTATGTGCAAGTGTTCCATTTAGATCATTTGTGTTGCACGAAATTCATTGTCCCCCATATCAAGGCCATAGAGGTAACGTGGGATACACACTTGTATTTACTTCAGTTTGCATACAATAACACTCCACATACAGCTACACAAAAAGCACATTTTGAAATCATTTATGGATATAGATTACATACACCTCTTACTTCATTGTCAAACAAAGTTAAAGTTGCTGATGATATTGGCAACATGCATGCTACTATTTTTTATGAAGTTAAAGATATGATTGTGAAAGCCCGGCAATCATATACTAAACAAGCAAACAAGAAAAGAAAAGCTATGAATTTTACAGTCGATGATTATGTTTGATTACGAATTGAAAAGCAAAGACTACAAAGTGTTGAGAAACACCCTGTTGTAAAGTTAGCTCCTAGATTTTATAGACCTTTTAAAATCATTCATAAAATCAATGACAATGCCTTTGAATTAGAATCCCAACACTGGAAAATCTACAACACTTTTCATATTAGTTTGTTACGACATTTCAAAGGCCAATTACCTATCCACCCTGTTTATGAAAATCCTCCTTTGTTAGAAGAAGAAACAGAAATCTTTAAACCAGAGACTATTTTAGATACCGACTTTATAACCACTAGAATTGGCCATAGATATTCTAGATATTTGGTGAAATTTAAAAATCATACAGTTGAAAAGGCCCAATGGATACACGCTCGTGACCTAAGTGCTTACCCATCAGTGCTCACTCCACATTGAGCTAATAGCAATTGAGGACAATTCCTATCCCATCCCGGGGGTATGATGCCAGGAGGTATATTTTACGGTGGATTCCGTGAGGTTTTACGGTGGATTCCGTAAAATTATATTTATTTGCTGGGGCTTGTATACAAGGTGGATTCATTGTGCGAAAAGTCAATGGGGACGCCTGTCCTTTTTGGGCGTCTTGTTAATTTAATGTGCAAGTGGGTGATTCCATAGCGGGTGATTTCACAAAATATATATTTAAATTAATGGACGTTTATGAGTTTAGAGTGCGCACTTGTATTAAATTAAGGTTAGGACAGAGTTCTAACCTATTTATTTATTTTGTAGCTGAAGACTGCTAGGTATTCATTTTTATCGATTTAATTTTATTATTTTCTAACAATTGTGAATGCTTCAGTTGATGTGTAGAGCAGGCGTCGGTGGCACTGGGAAGCACTGGGCAATAGCGTGTATTTGAGTTATTTAGAAGAAATTATCATTTTAATGGGCGCGCGTCTTAAGCGTAGCGCCAATATTTATTTTGACGCACTTATTTATTAAAGCGCTTGACATATATTTATTATTTTATATGCACATGGGTGCATGATTTAAATATTCATTATTGGTCATTGTAGTTGAGCACAACACTACTCTTGGGGTGTCCAATCGCTTTATTCTTTATTTGGACAAAAGCCAACACAAAAGCTAAAGCATGCTAATTGTAAATTTGGGCTATTTTTGAGCTTGGAGATGAATAATATATTAAATACATGCTTTGTGGAGCACTCACACAAGGCATGGGGGGAGATTGTATCCAATTAGTCTTTTTGCTTCATGTCGTGCAAGTCTATTCTCTTGGATTTTGAGCAAAAAGTAGAATTCTTTGTTCTTGGGGAGCTTCTGGCGCTCGCTATGTACACATACGGCATCCAATTTGTGCTATGAGAGACTACACATCCTTGTATTATTATGGAAAAGAGATACACACTAGAAGGAAGACGACTTCTTTTTGGAAAAAATGTGTTTCTTCCTTGCATACACATTAGCATACCCTATCAACTAGGTTGCCACATTGGGGGTACCTCTCTTGTAATATGAGTATAATTATAATGAAGGGAGAAGGTGGCTTCTAAAAAATAGGAATGGATCTATATTTATGGGTAGCTTTTGCTAAAATTAGAGACATGCTCACTTTACATTCACTTAAGGACCATTCACACTTGAAGATGTTTAGCTTGTAAGAGCTAAAGATAAATTCCAATCTATAGCAAAAAATCAATAATAGTCTAACTCATGCAAATGCTAACTAGTGCAACTCTTTGTACTAACACATTTTAAAATAAAATGACCTTAGAATAAGTACATGAGATGTAGTAGTCTTCAATATCCAAAATAGCATGTGAAAACTTTCATTACATTTTCTCTTGTGTACCTTGAGGAGAGTTTGTGTATAGAGATAACATGCTTGAATGTTATGAGTGCGAGTTAAATGAATTGACATTTTAATCTCTTAGCTAGGCACATGCGCTGTTCCGTTTGGTTTCCATTTGGAAATCTATCTACTGGACATGATGGGAATTGAGGGTATATGTTAACTTGAACTTATTGGACTTTGCTTGGCAAACAATGGGAGGTCTAGGTCAAATTATACTAAAGTTTGATCAAGCTACCATGACGAGAAGATGATGAAGTTTTGCAAGATTTATGGCTATTAGAGCTTCCTTGTCATCCACCTATCTATATAGCCTAGGTTTATTAGTTCAAGTCTTTTTAAAATGTTAAATTCTATCTCAAAGGAGAAGAACCCTATCGTCATATTGCCACACGTATATCCTCATGCGCTTAGTTTGTTTGTGTAGCTTGATGGACATGTTAACAACACAATAGACATATAAGGGTCATTTGACTCACAACACAATTAGCATGTGCTACGTACATGTTGCCATGAAGAGGCTTGTACATTCGACAACACATTCTTAGAAATATAATTAAGACGAGTATGGTCTTGTATGGCCAACACGTTGCTCTTGTCTTGTCCAAAAACACATCCAAAAGTGTTGACAAACCTTCAAGTTTGCTATCAAGTATTGCAACTTAGGATCAAGTATGGAGAGGCATCCACATTGTGTAAACTTGATCTATGTGTGTACACACATATGTATGTATACATACACACATACATATATATCTATATGTTGTGGACGTTTACATGTACACATATATGCATATATACATACATACACACGTACATGTATGTATACATGTTGTGAACGTTTACAAAGCATACGAGGGGGAGAGAGAGAAAATGTGTGTGTGTGAGAGAGAGAGAGAGAGAGAGAGAGAGAGGAGGGGGTTGTGAGCATCAATCTCCACCCTTGGAACCTCCACCCACATAGGCTGCCGGGTTCGAGAAATCTTGTGGAGGTCTAGCAGGTTTGATGATTTACCACCAAGCGACAAGCCGCAGGGCCTGCTGCTCTCGTATTGGTTCGCCAAACCTGATGCAATGACCACACAGACGGGGAGAGAGAGAAAGAGAGATTGGCGGCCTTGTATACGAGCGTCGAGAATTGTCGTTGGCGGCGGCCTCCGTGTCTGTTGCTGGAAACTGACAGAGACTTCCTAAAAAGTCTCGTGAAGGTTGAGACTGATCCAATTCAATACGACTCGATCTCGTCGTCTCCAACGGATTCGTAAGCTTGAGAGCTAAAGACCGACTCGTCATGTGAAAGAACTGCTCTCACACACACACACACACACAATCTCTCTCTCTCTCTCTCCGCTTTCGCGCTGCGTGATCGTATGATGCAGGGTATGGAGGAAGGGAGATTCGACTCCTCCATAAAAGTGAATGGGCTTATGATATCACAAACCAATAACAATAACGAAGCAATCGTTTTAATTGGTCCTTCGCTGCGTCGTATATTAAAAAGTGCATCATCGTTCGTGCCTGGAACGTTGGTATATAAAAGTTCCCTCCAAATTGATAAAAAGCGGACATTGGTACACAAGACCGAAAAATCGAACTCCAGAAGTAATGGATCACAAAATCCCATTTTTTGTAGTCATCGTTTCGATGGCCCAATCGAACCATTATTTTCCTCCGTTCGAATAGAATTGTGCCGGAACAGGCTTTTATCATCCTTGCGTCAGGAATCGGCTTGCTTCCTCTTCAGAAGATCTCCTGAGCGTGTTCGATATCTCCCCGCGCCCCCCGCGCCCTACTGCGTGGAAGAGCTTAAACGCAGGCTTTCTTGACACTCAGCAAATTCAAGGCATCTGAACTTTCGATTTTCTTAACTGTCCCGATACTGCGTGCTTCTCAATTTCTCGAAGTGATGTTCGAAAGATGATGAGATCAAAAAATGGGAAGCACTCATGCACGCTGCTGGCCATCCTTTGTGGTAAGAGGAAAGGCCTTTCCTCAAAACAGTCGAAGCTTTCTCAGATGTCTGACAGGGTCGACCTGCCCCCAGCAGAGAGTCCACACAACAGCACGAAATCAGGTTGTGTAGCTCGAGACATGTCTGGTTTAGTCACAGCCGGCCAAATAGAGGTAATGCTTTTCTCTTTTTTTTGTTAGTCAATGGCTAACCTGCACAGCGTTTAGAAATGTGATGTTTTTGGGTGCGTGATGACTACAGGTTCATGTCTTAGAGTGTCCAAAGAGAGAGGAGCTCAAACAAATGCTCGAATCACTGGAACCAGAATTTTTGTACTTTCAAGGTGATCACGTGCCTGGTGTTGATGAAATTGGCCCGCTTGAATTTGCCGATGGACCCATTTCTAGTCCAGAGAGCTTTACAGCTCTTTTTGGTGACAAACTGCCCGAACTGGTACACAGTATTTACCCTTTGTTGAGGAGCTCTCCAAGTAGGGGATAATTTAACATGTCAATGCGGTTGAAGCATATGTTGCACGTGTAGCTTCTTTTTGTTTTGCAGCTCAATACTGTTGCATCAATGGTTTATAGAGGGAAAGCCTTTAGAATTATTTGATCTTGGACAGTTCACTAGTCATACTCTTGTTGCCTGTATCCTCCTAGGTACTTACGTGGGGAGGGAATTCCAGTTGTTTTTTATCATGTTGGTGTGCAAATACAAAGTCATGAAAACTATAATCTTTGCCATGCAGACATTGTATGTGTAGCATCATGTTACTCATTAGGTCACACACTTCTATGTTATCTTCATCTCATATACCTTTCTTTGCAAAGACATTCTTACTGTACTTTTGTGAAGTCGTGAAAACTATAATCTCTGTCATGCAGACATTGTATGTGTAGCATCATGTTACTCATTAGGTCACACACTTCTATGTTATCTCCATCTCATAAACCTTTGCAAAGACATTCTTACTGTACTTATGCATCTTAGACACATATCTTGGTTCATAATCTCCTACTTATAATAACACCCATAACCTTCTGAGCAGTTGTATATTGGTGTCAGCTCTTTGGTATAGATTTGAACACTGAGCTCTTTTTTAGGCAAATGATTGAATCGTTTGGTCGTGATTTGTCTCTTACAAGCATTTTTTTGTCTGTTTCCTGGGTACTGCATGGGGATGGCAAACTCTTCTTATGTAATATGCTGTAGTTCAAGTGGTTAATAATCTATGCAAAAATAAGTGACAGCTGGTAAAGCAAACAAGATTCTTTCATTGAGCTAATGTAAGTTTACAATTTCTGAACATTGAAGGTGTATCTGGAGACTGCTGGAGCAGGCAAGCTTTGTGAAGTCTTGCAGAACAAGGTGATTAAGAGGTTACAGTGGGTGGTGCAAGCTAAAGAGTTGTGAATAAGATGGTTTTACATTCTTGGTTCTCTTGCACATAGGGGGTTGCACATGTTATCTTTTGGAAGGGTCCGATCACCTTTCCATGGGCTGCTCATTTTCGTCAGGCCCTGATTGCTGTTTTGAGAAGGTATAAGTTGAACTGATTGGCAATGTCATCTCTAATGCCAGGTTGTCCAGAGTTTCACTGTATTATCTGTTTCAAAATTATGACAGCTCTGCCAACCAGGTCTGGAGTGCTTTTCAATTGGCAAGTGCATCATTCAAGTTCTACCGAGGCAATCGTAGAATTCAAGGCACAGAAAATTTTTCAAAGAATCATAATGTGTTTCCTGTTATCCTAGGGGATGCACCATCAAAAATTCCTGAGCCACCTAAGGCTAAGGATTCCACAGATATCGATGGTGCAACTGCTATTTTTGCAAAAGTCCAAATCTATGATGATGACATAGAGTTACCCCTCCTTGTTCTAGCAGAGCCTCATGGACAGGTACTTGAATTTTTACTCGTGATTTATGCATATATGTTTAAGCTCTAGATTCTCTCAGTTGCTTATGTTTTGTTGATTGCTTTCATCTTTGGGTTGCACATGTCATCTTATGTGTCTGGTGGTATACAGTCATGTTTGAACTTTTTTTAAGAAACAGATGATTTCTTCGTATGTGAAACTAGTAGATCATGAAAAAAGAAAAGACTAATCACATCCATCGTTAGGCACATGATTTGCAGCAGAGAAAGAAAAAAAGGCTTCTATGCTTGCGCTAAAATTTTCTTAAAGATTCTTGTTGCAGGAAAACCTAGCTTATGGTGCATTAGAAGATGGTCTGAATGCTCTTCTTACTGTAGAAGTGAGTGAGATTTCATCCTGTTTGGAAGGTACAGGGTCATTGATGCAACATGTAGTTTAATTGGAATTGCCTAACTCTGGCCTTTTTTTAACGGTCCAGGTTAAAGGCATGCGGCTTCTGCAGAAAGTCAGGTAATCTATCAACAATTGCTATGCGTAATAGTATCTGCATATTGTAATGACCTCTCAACATGTTACATAACTGTCATTTTTCTTTACTGTGCACATATTATGTTTGTACCACATGGAGCCTTAATTCTTTATGTACTGTTGTTACTTTTAAGTTCCCTTTAAGTAGCACATATTATTTTGCCTGGATTTGTCTTGATATTGTCACATCTATGTTCACACATTGTGGGGTTGGTTGTTCTACTGTTCTCATATTATGATAGTTATCTCAATAATGCCTTCAAGGTACAGAACCTACAAATAAGTGTTCTATTAGTATGTTAATAGCAGGCATCCCAATTCCCATTGATGTGATGCTGATAAATAGGATTGCAGGACAGCTAAGCAGACAGACACCTACGTGATGCTCATCTGCAGGACTGCAGGGCTGCTAAGCTGATGGATACACATTCATTTGTCGTGGTCAGATATATGTCATCTTGTGCTTGATGCTTTCTCCTTTTTAATTTCAGAGCCAGATGTACCTATGTCTGCTTGCAGACTTCATGGTGTCCCAAACAAGCCAATAACCACATCACTGGACTACAAGGACCACATTTCAGATATGATTGCAAAGCCCTTGCAACCCGTTCTTAAGAACATGTTCAACAAGTAACATTAAGGCTGGGGATCTCTTGGATGTTACATTCAGGATTGGGCACATAATTGACAAGTCCTATAGGGTAGTAGTAGGGGATTATCAGAATACAGGAGACTCGTTGAGTGGGGAATCAGACTTTGTAGGGGATGCTCCACTTCCAAGTTTGGATACCATTTGCCTTGCCCTTTAGGTAACCTCTTGGCAAATGGTATCCAAACAGTCTGAGAGCCCCCTACATTGTAGTGGTCGGACCTCAACTCTTGAACCCACTTCTGCAACGACTCGCTTTTGTATGCAGTAGACTGTATAGGAGGGCGGCTTCAGGAGTTTGAGAGCAGTCTGCTGCTCCTTGGGAGAGGCATGGGAGCATGCCTACTTGTAGGTTCTACAGGAGGAAGAGGAATACTACATATGGGTAAATTCACTTGTTCCAGGTTCTAAAACAGTGAGAAGGATGGGGCAAGGGGCACTCTGCAAGAAAAAAGACATTTTCTGCTTGCTGTCCATGCTGTGTGCCTGTCCAAGATCAGACATTGCATTTCCTCCTTCCCCTTGTGAATGTTCAAACTGAGAGGCATCATCTTTGCTTGATCCCATCTCATTGAATGAAGACATCCTTGCTGTAATTGCTCAGCTGGATACAAATTCAGCACTAGAGCAAAGCTTTTGACTTCCGATTGGGTGCTTGGGGTCCACCAATTCAATTTCAGCACTAGAGCAAAGCTTCTGTCTTCCAATCGGGTGCCTAGGACCCACCGATTCAAATTGTTTGATTGTGTCTTGGAAATGGAACTATGAAAGCAGCCTTCTTTTTGGGAAAGGGTGGTAATGATCTGATTTAACTCTAATTATAGTAAGCAAATAAATTTATATAAATTGAAATACAAATGTGACCATTCAATCTTGGACATTTTAACACTTGATTTGTTAGAGTGCAGCGATGCGGAAGCGTGGGACCATGACTGAGAGAGAGAGTGAACACAGAGAGAAGAGAGAGAAAGAGACAGTGGAAGATGAAGATCTGCTGTATAAGGTGTGCTGTATACAAAGATATGCAGATATATACACGGGCGCAGTGCGTGGGACTGCGTGTCTCCACCTTGACGATGCAACCTGTTGTCCACCTCGAAGTATGCTGCAGTCTGCACGAATCTCCAGCCTGAAATCTGCAAACACAAGTGGAAACAATGTGCTGGCTGCCGGCTATAAATAGGCAGGAATAATGCGATAAAATATGGCAGGTCGGCTGCATTAAATGCAGCCGACTGGTACAGGTCTGTCCGACCTGCATCAGACTGCCACGTGGCAGCTAACATGGCCTGGTGACGTGGCTGCTTGCTCCATCAGGGGATGACCTGCTTTGCCAGGGGATGACAATCGCTAACACCCCCTCTCAGAGCCTGGACGGGGCAAAAGCCTGAGAGATCTGGCATGTCTCCGAAGTAGAGCTTGGGGAAGCGCCTTCGTAAACAAATCTGCAAGATTGTCCTCCGTCTTGCAGTACTTCACAGCTATGGTCTCATCCAGAAGCTTCTCCCTGATGAAGTGGTACTGGATCTCTATGTGCTTCGTCCGGGCATGGAAAACAGGATTCCGTGCCAAGGCAATGCAACTCTCATTGTCGCATCGCAGAAAAGTAGGACGAGTGTGGGGGCATCCAAGCTCCTCCAGCAATCTCCGAAGCCACACAGCCTCACATGTGGTGGAAGACGCGGCCCGATACTCCGCCTCAGTAGACGAAATGGCTACTGTGGGCTGCTTCTTGCTACTCCATGAGATAACACCTGCACCCAAGGTAAAACAGTAGCCTGTAGTAGACCGCTTGTGGTCCATATCGCTAGCCCAATCCGAGTCGGTCCAACCTGTAAGTACAAGATCTGAACCACCTGTGCCTGTTGGATAATGAATCCCTAAGTCAGAGGTCCCCCTCAAATACCGAAGTATCCTCTGAGCAGCCTACCAATGCACCGTCTGAGGTTCACTCATGAACCCCGCCAAGAGACCTACAGCAAAACAAAGATCAACACGAGTGTTGAGGAGCCAAATCAATGATCCAATCAACTAACGGTAGCGGGAAGCATCCGTCAAGGGAGAATCTGAATGTGAAGTGGCCTTCCAGTTTGGATCCATAGGAGTAGAAATGGTCCGACAATCCTCCATCGCAAAAGAAACCAAGAGCTCCTGTACATATCTCTGCTGAGAGATGAAAATCCCCCTCTGAGACTGATAAATCTCATGGCCCAAGAAGAAGTGGAGTAGACCCAAGTCCGTCATCTCGAACGTCTGATGTAAAGCTGCCTTCGTCTCTTTGACCTTCTGTGCATGATCACCTGTGACAATCGAATCGTCAACATACAACACAAAAAGCACACAACCAGCCTCGGAAGTGTGTACATAAAGCTGCGGATTGGCCTTGGAGCGCCGATATCCCAACTGTAACTAAGGAACGAGTTAATCTTCTCGTTCCATGCACGTGGAGCCTGCTTGAGGCCATACAAGGCTTTCTTTAACTTGTAGACTTGCCCATCTGAAGATCCAAAGCCAGGAGGCTGCTCTACATAGATCTCCTTCAAATCACCATTGAGGAAGGCCGACTTCACATCCAACTGGTAGACAGGCCACCTCCTATGGCCAGCCAAGGCAATAACAGCTCGAATAGTCGCCATACGAGCAGTGGGGGTAAAAGTATCATGACAGTTAATCCTGGGGCGTTGTGCAAAACCTTTAGCAACAAGGCGAGCCTTGTGCTTGTCCAAAGAACCATCGCTAAGGTACTTGGTCTTGAAGACCCATTTGACGCTAATCACCTTTTTATGCGAGGGACGAGGCATGAGATACCAAGTGCCATTTCTCTTAATAGCCTCCAACTCGGCTTCCATAGCTTTCTTCCATGGTGCAGACTGTAAAGCCTCCTTCACGGAGGTGGGCTCTTGATCCTGCATAACACGGGTCATCAAACAATAGTTAGAGCAAACAAGCTCCGTAGAATGTGCCTGGTGCCTCTGTGACCGCCGCGAACCATCCTGCGGTCCCCACTCCTCAAGGACCCCCTCGATCCCTGAATCTCGGAGTGTGTCACGGGCCCAACGAGGAGGAGGCCGGACCTCTCCTCGTCGCCCTCCATCAGCTGAAGACTCTGGGATATCCATCGGTGGTAACTCCTCAGGGATAACCGGTGGAAGAGTAGACTCTGTATCAGAAACAGAATCGGAATCAAAAGGCGCTGGCTCCAAAGGAACTGTCTCGGGAGCCCAACTCTCCCCTGGATCTCCGAGAACGGGATGCTCCTCACCCGTTGCTATGGTCGGAACCTCCACGAACCGCACATCTCGATTGGTGTACACATCCTGCTTTACGGGATCATACAAGCGATAGCCTTGGGACCGAGAGCTGTAGCCAGCGAACACCTGTCTTCGGGAAGCCGCTTCAAATTTATCACGATGAGTCTTGGGAATGTGAACATAGGCATCACACCCAAAAACCCTAAAATAAGAAACATCGGGCTTAGTTCCAAAGTAAGCCTCAAAAGGTGTCATCCCATCAACAGCCGAAGTGGGGGATCGGTTGAGGATGTGGATAGCAGTAGCCACAGCCTCGGCCCACAGAAACTGAGGTGTCTGTCAGTGCTCCATCATGGTGCGTGCCATCTCGATCACACTTCGGTTCTTCCGTTCAAGAATGCCATTTTCTTGAGGAGTGTTGGTGTTAGTAAACTCCTGGTGAATGCCTCTACCTGCACAAAAACGAGCAAACTCATGAGAAACAAATTCACCACCCTTGTCGGAGTGCAAGGTCTTCAATCGCCGGCCCGATCGGTTCTCCTCAAAGAGAAGCCAATCCTTGAAGTGGGAGAAAGCCTCCGACTTCAACGCCAAGAAGTAGGCCCAAGTCATCCTGCTGTAGTCATCTACGATCAACATGAAATACGAGCTTCCTTTCAAGGACTCGTTCCGCATAGGGCCACAAAGATTCGTAGATACAAGCTCCATCGGGAAAGTAGACCGCCGCGAAGCTTTGTTGGGAATCGCATCCCTATGCTGCTTCCCACGAATGCAGGAGACGCATGGCTGCTGGCTCACTACTATGTCCGGCAACCCTCGAACAAGCTGTCCACGGGACGTCCTCCGAAGATAATCATAGTTTAGGTGATCAAACCGAGCATGCCAGAGCTCGGACTGTGTCTGAGAGGTAAGAAGAAGAGTAGGAAGAGCGGTAGAAGACGTTAATTTGTAGATGCCGTTCTCCTCATATCCTGATGAGAGAACCTTCCGTGATCCACGATCAAGGACTCGTACCGAATCACTGTCAAACTCCACCAAAAGTCCAAGGGAACAAATCTTATGAACCGAAAGTAGATGATACCCTAAACCTGGCACATGCAACACCTTTGAGGTATGGGTACCACCATGTCCATCTGGAATAAGCTGCATCTCACCCTGTCCTGCAATAGACACCGAAGAGCTATCTTTGATGAGAATCTGCCCACGCGAAGGTCGCAACTGGGCAACACCAACTGATAAAGGAGTCATGTGCCGGGAGGCACCACTGTCTATGATCCACTCTCGAGTCTGGGGGGCTGTCATCGCAGCATCAAAAGCCTTCGGTGTAGAGTCCTCAATTACTGCTAGATGAAGAAACACAGCTGATGAGGGTGCAGCCACTGCTCCAGAATCCTTCGAGTCCTTCTTGTTGGTGTCCTTCTTGTCTTTGTCGGGGCAATCCTTCTTCCAATGGCCAGTCTTACCACAAATATGGCATGTGGATTCTTTTTCCTTGTCCTTCTTTGGCTTGTTGTCCTCCTTCTTCTTCTTTTGGTCCTTCCCCTTCTTCTTAGAGGCTTCACTTGTCAAGGCTTCCGACTTGGAAGCATGCTATCCCTTCAGTTCCTGCTCTTGGTCCAAGACCATACGAACCAACTCTTTCCATTGAAGAGTAGATTCACGCCCCGAAGCAAATAAGGGCGGAGTAAAAAGCACCGAATCGTGGCGGCAACTGGAACAAGAGTGTGATTGCCATGTCTTCGGAGGAAATTGGTTTCCCCACATTCTGAACCTGCATCTGAAGCTGTCTAAGCTTGTTGATGTGCTCCCTCAATGGAGAAGACTTGTTCACGGACAAGGTTCGCATTTGCACCTCCAAAGAAACCCTCTTCATAAGGGTCATCCGGTTATACATCTGGTCAAGCTCCAGCCATATCTCCTGAGCCACCGTCAAGTGCTCGATGTGGGCTATCACGGCTGTATTACAAGACAGAAAAAGAAAAGAATGAATCCGGGCATTCAGTTTGTCCCAGTGAGATTGGGCCTTGGCCAACTCCGCACGAGCATCGGAAGAGAGTTTGGACTCATCTCTCACCAAGGGCCGGTCGATCTTCTCCTGTACAAGCTCTACCAAATCGTAAGACTCAAGGATGGCCAACATCATCACGCGCCAGATGCGGTAATTGTCGCCATCGAGCTTTTGATCTGAGGGAAGAGCCGGTAAGACATGCACCTTCCGATCCATGATCGTCTGGAACTCCAAGTCAATCTCTGTAGACATCTTCACCTGTAATGCGTGCACAAACGCAAAAGCAGCCCCCTCTGACTATGTAAACGCAGCCTGCTAGGGCTCTTTCTTCCGCGTTCCGAACCTTCTTCGCGCGCCGGAGGCGATGAAAAAGTAAAACCTGCACTTGAAAGCTGAAAACACAGCCTTCCTCCTCTTCAAACAGCAGCAAACAGCAGCAAATTTACCAATTGGACTCCTTTTCCGCGCGCCCACTCTCGCTTCAGCCTTGATCCGATGCGTAGCCCTCCCACTCGCCCTCGAATGCTAGAAACACAGCCTTTTGTCGCGATGGAATCTCCTCTTCAGGCAGGTTTTTCACTCAGTCAGCCCTTCTTCATTGCTCTAATACCATGTCAGAGTGCAGCGATGCGGAAGCGTGGGACCAAGACTGAGAGAGAGAGTGAACACAGAGAGAAGAGAGAGAAAGAGATAGTGGAAGATGAAGATCTGCTGTATACAAAGATATGCAGATATATACATGGGCGCAGTGCGCGGGACTGTGTGTCTCCACCTCGACGATTCAACCTGCTGTCCACCTCGAAGTATGCTGCAGTCTGCACGAATCTCCAGCCTGAAATCTGCAAACACAAGTGGAAACAATGTGTTGGCTGTTGGCTATAAATAGCCAGGAATAATGCGATAAAATATGGCAGGTCGGCTGCATTAAATGCAGGAATAATGCGATAAATAGCCAGGAATAATGCGATAAAATATGGCAGGTCGGCTGCATTTAATGCAGCCGACTGGTACAGGTCTGTCCGACCTGCACCAGACTGCCACGTGGTAGCTGACGTGGCCTGGTGACGTGGCTGCCTGCTCCGCCAGGGGATGACCTGCTCCGCCAGGAGATGACAATCGCTAACATGATTGGCCCCAAAACTTGGTGCCCCTTGCAGTATTTCTTTAACTTGAATTGGACAAATGCCTCTTGTTGTCACAAATGACCAGCGAGCTTTCAAACCAATTTTCCCCTTCGTTTGCTGGAGGAATTGGCCTTTACTGTGCTCCTTCGGTGGCATATTCAGCCCCAATTTCAGGGTTGAATGGTTGGTCTCTTGAATCTCTTTAAATTCTCCAATTTTAGTTGCTAAAATTCAAGTCCTAGGCTTGCAAGTTTGGGTACACTTTTCGAGGTGGCTGTTAACCCTAATCCTTGTTGTAAATTAGTGTTTATAGTAAAGATTCTTCAAAATCTCCATGTCCAATGGCTGAAATTGTTGGAATTTGGTGAGGGAATTTGAGATTTGATTGAAGAATGAGAGAGAATGCTGAGGAAGAGAAAATTTCGAGTTTCTTCGTGTGAAAATGGTAGAAATCAGTTGTTGCGTTCTTGGAACAGCTTGAGCCTTGTATAGTAGTCGCCTACAACTATAGAAGTTCTCAATCTGCTGTCGTCTGGGGTCAAGCTGTTGTCGTTTGGATCCTAGGGTCTTGAAACTGCTATCGCCTGGTGCTAGGGTGGATCTTGATGGTTGGAAACCTCCTTGATCAATTGGCGCCTACTCGAACAATATTCTCCTCAGTTGGCTAGACTTAGAATGCTCTCTTTCTCTCTCTCTCTTCCCTACCCCCCCGCCCCAAGCTTGAGCCTTGTAATAGTAGTTGCCTATAGCTAGAAGTTCTCAATTTGTTGTCACTTGGATCCTAGGGACTTGAAATTGCTATCACCTAGTGTCAGGGTCGAAACCTCCTTGATCAGCTACGCCTACTTGAACAACATTCTCCTCAGTTGGCTAGACTTAGAATGCTTTCTCTCTCTCCTAACCCCCCCTCCCTTGCACTATTTCCTAAGCCTCCCATTAGCCTCCTCTCACTTTCATGGAAAAGTTTTGCTAAGTGGCAGCCTTCCTAATCCATTTTTAGCAAATTCTTTCGTTATTAAATTAATATTAAAAAATTAATAATTATTTCTTACCCAAAAAGTTAAATAGACCAATCAATAATTAAATTGGCTAGGCCAATTTGTCACCCAAGTATTCCTCTGCACTTATTAGCCTTGGACTAGCATTAATTAATTAGATGATGCGAAGTCCCTAGTGTCACCATTGACACTCAAGGTTAATCTAGTGATCTAGGCTAATTTTTGACACTAGGTGTTAGCATGATAGTTAGCTCATGTGTGAGTTTGTGCATGGCATTTAGGGTTGGGAACATTGTCCTTATTCTAGGCATTTTTATTGTGATATATTCGTATCATTTTAGGCATTTTATGCCAGTTGACTAGCATTTAATGCTGGTTGATGAGCTGCTGTTTTTGACACATTTATTGTCTATTTATTAGGACTTCTCTTTCTCAGTCATATCATCATTCATTAGGTGGACTTGTTAGAGAGAGGAGCTCGTGCTAGTGCCCACACAGTTAGTGACTCATTGTTGTACGCGATTGTCTTGTATTTGGTATATGGATTCTATTACCCAAGCATTCTTGTGAGTTCTCTTCTTTTGCAATGTTCTTAAAGTCTTCGCTATTGGTTTGGCTGTATTCTCTCTTGCAAGACATCTCTTGAAGCATGGTTGAAGCTTCAAATGTTGTTTGAGGCACCTTTCCCCATGTGTGCAGTGACCTTTTATAAACAGTTTAGTACGTGAAGTTTGAGCCTAAGGACACCATTCAGTCATTTTGGCTCTGTGTTACAGAGGTCTAAGACCAGCTTTGATACATGCAGTTTGCCCTTCTAGAGGCACATCTCGTGGGAATGGTACTGTACAAGCTTTCCCTAGAGTTTGATGGAGGCTCATCTCGTGGGAATGTTTGATAGAGAGTGGGATTGGATTCTAGTCTTGTACTCGCATGAGGGGACACTTTGGCGGTTTGCCCAAAGGCGGAAATCCATGGTCACATATTTTCAGAGGCATTTTTAATAGGATAGTCTTATAAGTTACTGCAAGACATTGATGATGAACACAGACATGCTATGGTTCATTTCTATTTTTAGAAGCTAGTACAATCGATATCGATATCAGATTCTCTATGTGGCACCTTGGTGGTGGCTTGATCACCCATTGCTTGGATATCCATGGTTTTACTCTAGTGGTTCTATATTGTATGGACTATGATGAGTTATTCTCCTTGCATCATTGTATCAGATCACCCATGATTTCAGAGATGGTGTTAGTAGGATTGCCAGCTCATGTGTGAGTTTGTGTATGGCATTTAGGACTGGGCATATTGTTCATTTTTAGGCATTTTTAATGTGGTTTATTTGTAGCATTTTAGGCATTTTATGCTAGTTGGCTATTATTCAATGCTACTCGACCAATTGTTGTTTTTGGCATATTTATAGCCTATTTATTATGGCTCCTCCTCCTCAATCATATCATTATTGATGTCATGAGGACATGCATTTTTGAAACCTCACTTAACATGTGGATTAATTTTTAATCACATGGTTAAGTAAATATTGCACATGTGAGGTGTAACTGGGGTTAGAGTAAATTTATGAGCTCGAGACTCGAGGAAATCACAGGATGTCAAAGGAAAAAGTTGCTATAAGTTATGTTGCATAGGTACTTGGTGGTATCTGGTGCCAATTGTTGGCCTAGGTCATTCATTTGGCCATAAGTGTCAGTTGGTGACACTAGAGATGTGGTGTTTAATGGTACCTAATACCAATATGATGGTCAAAGATGGCGTAGAGACACTTGGGAATGGAAGATGCCTAGCCAATTTAATTATTGGTTAGTCAGATTATTTTTCAGGGCACCGAAATAATTATTAGATTAATTCTTAGTATTTAAAGATTGAAAATTAATATTTAATTATGGCTAATGCTGGAAAAACCATTTGGGAAGGCTGCTACTTATAAAAAATGCCCATACAAGACTAAAATACGTCTTTAGAGGCTGGAGAGAGGCATTTTTAATGTATTCGGCTTGCAAGAGAGGGGGAGGAGATGCTGCTGGTCTGATTTGCAGCCATTGGAGGACCTTGTGAGGTAGCCAGGGGCAAGAAAAGACCAATCAATAGCATCTCTTTCTCTCATCTCCCAGCCATTTCACAGTCTTACTTTGAAGATCTCAACATTTAGACCCTTGGAGACTGAGAAATTGCAAATTTCTCTGCTGTAAATTCTAAGTTACAGCAGAAATTAGGGCTTAGCCGCAGCCTCAGGAAGCGTGCCAGAAATTGGAAGCTCCAAGACTTGGATTTTTCAGGGCTGAAGGTGAATTTCAGCTAAATTCAGGTGGAGGACTAGCGAGCCATTGAATTTGAGGCATTTCCATCACCTATGAAGTAGGTGAAGGCCAATTAAGTGCTTGAATCAAGGGGCAAAATAGATTGAAGACTTGCTGGTCACTTTGGACAGCAAGGGGAGTTTGGGTTGCAAAGGGGATCGGGAGAATCCCATTGTAAATCAACTTCTTCTTCAATAAAGCTAAAGAAATACCGAAAGGGGCGTCAATTTTGGGGCCAATTAGGTGTGCATTATTCAAGATCAGTAGGTAAATTTGTATTTTCAGATTTGCATTCTGTTGTAATTAAGTTGTAATCAAGGATTTACCACCCATCCATGGAAGGAAGGTTGGTTTCAATTCACCAGTGGACTTCTTGTTGGAGAGAGGAGCCGATGCTAGTATCCACGCAACCAATGACTCACTATTATATGTGACTTTCTCGTGTTTGATATATGGACTCCATTTCTCGAGCATTCTTGTAAGTCTCTTCTTTTGCAGTATTCTTCTTTTCTCTGCCTTGTGTTCAACAGCCTATTTCAGCATGTGTATATGCTTCCGTTGCTGCATCCACTTCTGACACTAGGTACCACCACCTAGTGCTTATCAAATATAACCTAATATAACTTTTGCCTTTGGCGCCAAATGATATCTTGGGGTCCTTGGCCCATATCACAAAATAGCTTGCATGCACATTACATATGCACCTCAGTTCGCACATTTGATTATTAACTTAATCAAATATCCAACAAAGCATAAGCAAAGTATCAAAATTTCATGCTATCGTGATAGAGACATGCTAAACACAAGGCTTCAGCTATTGACAATGGTCTATCATGGCCTCGAAGTGGCAGTTCCCAGATCCCCAATTGTTAATACCATTGAAAACACTTGTGCAAGGCATCCACTCGGCACAAACCTTGAATACAAGTACAAGACAAGAAACTTACCTTGTTGTACCCACAACCTAGAACACGTACCTACCTTGAATACAAGTACAAGACAAGAAACTTACCTTGTTGTACCCACCACTTTCAACATGTGTCTCCTGTCTATGCCTCTCTCGCTAGCAGTGTCCCATACCACCCTAAACGAGATGAAAACTTACCTAAGAGGTGTGAATCTTCACAGTTCCATGAATGAAAGTGGTTTTGTGCGTGTCATTGAGTCTCTTGCCAGTTAGCAGATTGATGCTCTAATGCCAATGAAACACCCACCTAGGATCCAACTTGTACACGAGAGATGACACAAGCTATATCCATGAATATAAAGGGATTAGATATCAGACTCATCACCCATCCATAGAGCCACATGGGCTTACCCTTGAGCCTGGGAGCTAGCAGCATTCCAGGTCATGACCACGTCTCAAGGATTGGCGTTCCATGTTGCTAGTCCACACCATCCTAGTGTACAAACATATTGGCCTATGGACCAAAGGTCCAAGAGTGGGGATCACACTATAAATGTGCATAATAGGGCATTGAGTTCGATAGAACCGCACAATCATATCTTATTCCAAGGCAAGTAGTGGCTTGAGATTTTGACTTCATCTCAAATGAGAAATATACTCCACTTTTTACCCGTATTAATCTATCCTTTGATAACGTTGGATTTCCATTCAATTGGCTCACAAGTGTGCTCTTGCACAAAGTCTTTCGATCAACTTCCACAGAAGGTTGCTTAAGCAGAAAAGCGAGGCATTAGACGCCTTTAAAAAGTTTTATGCTCTTGTTAGTACTCAAAAGGGCTTAAAATTAAAATGCATAAGAGCAGACAATGGGGGAGAGTATGTATCTAAAGACTTCACTAAGTTTTGTGATGTCAATGGGATTAAATGAGAGCTTACAGCCCCTTATAATCCGTCATCTAATGGTGTGACTGAGCAAATGAATCACACTTTATGTGAGAAGATTCGGTGCATGTTGTCCACATCTAATCTCTTGCAATTGTTTTGGGGAGAGACACTTAAAAATCATGGTACATATGTACAACCGATCTCCACATCGTGCACTTGAAAGTGGCATCCATGAAGAGGTTCGGTCTAGCAAGCTTGCTTCATACGACCACTTAAGGGTCTTTGGCTGTGAATGCTATGTATATGAACCTATTGATAGCAGAACCGAACGTGACATGAAATCCATAGAGGCATCTTCATGGGTTATGGAGATGAAGGTGAAATGGGCTATAGAGTTTGGGTTCCCAGCATGAAGAAGGTGCTACGTAGCCAAGATGTGGTATTTAATGAGTCAAAGCTGTTGAAAAATACCACATCTAGTGATTTAGACAAAAGAAAGTGAAATTTCAACATGATCAGCCACTTGAACAACTATCAGCCACCAGTGAAAATTCAGCTCCATTTGATGCTGGTTATGATAATCAGTGTATCATCATCGAGCCAGATGACCATGGGCGGTAAAGAGATGCTGAAAATTAGCTTGGGCAACAAAATCAGCATGCTGAAAATGAATTATAGCAGCTTGGAAATGTAGTTCAGCTAGAAACTCCAAGTATTTCTTTTAAACTTTTAGCAGAGGTTAAAAAAAAAAGCAAGTAGTTGCGAAGATTGTTTCGTAAATAAGACTGTCTTTGGTCCTCATGACCGTTTAAAGGTCTGTGGTGATATCAACAACCAAACAGCTATAGTTTTGTTTGAGAATGGTTCTGCTCATACTTTCCTTTCTTCTCAATTGGTGTAGAGACTTTGGCTCCATATGGCACCCATAGATTGAGAATATTGTATTCGATATATGGAGAGCCCGATTATGAATTGTTAGGATTAAATGGTGTGGAGGTTAGATCTATTGATCCAATAGTACTGCGAGTCTTTGAACTTTCATTTGATGAGTTTGGACCCTCAATGTCATCCTTGCCATGCCATAATTCTTTGGTATGTCCTTCTCTTTGTACATTGATTATAAATCTCTTGTACTTTCTTTTTGAACAAGATGGTCGCTTTAATGTGATCAAGGATTGTCCACCTTTGAGATCATGGAATCTACTGTACATATGATGTCAGCTTTGGAATTCAGTAGATATCTTCATGATTCATATGTTGTTACCTATATTTGTTTTGTTGAAAAAGTTCAATCATTTGCCATATAATGTAATTCTCTTTTTTATAATAATAATGTTAATTCTAATTTAGATATGAGTAAAAGTTTGGCTCCCATTCTATGGCTTCTTTCAAAAGTTCATTAAGGACTATGTTCACATAGTTGAAACCTTAACATATTTGCTTTAAGGATATCCAAAGTAAGAAAAAGCATGTTAGTTCAACGCTAGTTGTTTGGATAAGTGAGCTCGATCAATGTTTTTAAACATTGAAACGGTTGGTTACTATTGCATCAATGTTATAGAGTATCAATTCAAATAAATATTTTTAGGTTTATATATGAGTGATTATGCTATGGGTGTTGTTCGTTATCAAGATAGCTGGTCTGTTACATTTGAGAGCTGTAAGCTCATCATAGATGCCCAAATAGATTGTATCACTCAAGAGAAGGAATTATTAGCAATCATCCATGTGCTTAAAATTTGGTGTAATTATTTGTATGGTGCCTAGTTCTTTATTTGGACTAACCACCATTTCTTACAATGATCAGCCCTATGTCTATGGCCATAAGGTGAGATGGCCAAAGCTTATGCAATAGTTTGACTTTGGGATATGTTATTGAAATGGCGCGATTAATATGATTGCTGATGCTAAAACTAGCCTTCTGTCTTTGAAAGGGTGCTAGATGACTTGATTTAACATCAAGCATAAAATTCACATAACCTTGTAGTTGTTCCCAAGCTTTTAATAGCTTGCACATCTTGGATTGTGATGTATGTTTGCCACCACATTGCTGATGGCATTGATTGTTATCGGTGACTCGAACTTGTTATTAGAGACCTTGCTTTGCTCTTTGTTTGGACACTACTCTGCTATGCGGCATTGATTGTTATCAATGACTTGAACTTGTTATCATAGACCTCTCTTTGCCCTTTGTTTGGACACTACTCCACTATGTGGCATGTTTGTCCACATTTAAAATACTTCTTTCTTTTGTGAAGCGTTGCTTTTCTTCTTCAAAAAGTTTATTGGATTGTGGATATAAATTGAAGCAAAATTGAGGAGCAGCTTAGGTGCATAAGGCTTCGTCTATGTTTTATTTGATGGCTGCTCATTATGTTTCATTTCCCATGTCTTGGCATGGTCAATGAGTTTCTAAAACTCGAACAATCATGAGGATTAAGGGTAGTATGAAGTTTGAAATGTAAACATCCTTGGAACTTTCTTTGTGTTTCAGATCTGTTGATTTTCTTGAAGTGTTGGGCCTTTAAAATTAGCCACCAAAACCTCTTTGTATAATCATCAAATCACTCATTCTTTTGTTTCTAGAGTCAATCCATTCCATCTTTACATCTCTTTTGAAATTAATAGGAAGAAATCGGTTGTGTAGCATGTAAACAAAGGATCTCGATGACTTTTGGAAAGCATGTTCATATTCCAATCCTATCCACCAATTATGGGCTAGGTTGGTCAAATATGGGCCTGCAAACGTAATTCTTTTCTTTTTCTTTATAGTTGACATGACCATACAAGATTTGGAATCGATGGATAAACTAAATAAGATAATGATTATTTGAACATGATACTTGGTGAATTTGATATTCTTTTGAAGTTAAGGTAGTGATTTGGTCTTCTTCTTATGTCGTTTGAAGATGATGAAGTGGTTGATTAGGATGACAATGGAGACGAGGGTGGAGAATGCCAACACCTTTGTTAATAATGAGATCTTCCATGAGAAGGGTGTGGCTTGAGGAGGTTCCATTGAAAAAGACCCGAGATGAATTGGAAGAAGAGCATGGACTTTGACATGATCTCTTTCATTGTTTTGAAGTGGGTTGGCTCCTTTCATTTGTTCCACTTCGCCTCTTGGAAGTAGTTGGGCTTGTTGATCAGCACTTTTCATTGCTATGGCTTTATCCCATGGCTCATTGAATAGCATTGGATTGTTTCCTTGAAACTCTTAAGAAAAGTATACTTGAGCAGTCAATGCAAGAGTTGAAAACAAACTAACTCATACTTGTGAGCACTAGTGTTTTCCAAAGCTATGATACATTGTAAGTGCTCTGTACAAGATAATATGATTAATAGTTATAATATTCACTTACTTCTAAGAGTTAATATTTCAAGAGAATTGAAAGAGCGAACACTTGAAGGTGAATGCGATAGTTATTCAGTAAGTTATAGACATGGATACACAAAAGAGATGGAGACAAGTTGATAGTTGAAGATGGGCAACCACACAAAAGAGATGGAGACAAGTTGAGGGTTGAGGGTTGTAGTTTTGTCACACAAAAGAAAATGTCTAAGGTAGACATATCATTTAGTAAGGATGAGAAAACTTGTTGGAGAAATATTTCCTTCAGTAATGTACAAGTAGTATGTGTTTGCTTTGTATATCTACAAGTTGCTTCCGATATTATATGCTTGGTCATCTATTTGTGCTCATTTGAACTTCAATATCTGTATTAACTAAAGACCTATGGGAACTTCAATACAGGATGATATTTAGGTTATGTATAGTGAGATGTGATGGGTGACTCGACTTACAAATACATGGCACATGAATGAAGCCTTGTTCTTTTGTGTTCTATAACTCTATTTCCAAGTGTCATGTACTCAGTTCCAATCTCTAGTATAGGGTTGTCAAGTACGAAAGGTACGATACGATAAAATACGGTACTAATTGGTACCTTAAGATTGTATAAGGTACCGTACTCTATTAGTACAAAATAAAAACTTACCTTGGTTATTTTGGACTACAATTGATAGAGCACATGTTTAGAGCTAAAATAGCAATGTTATTTAAGTTAATAAGATGAATACACAAGGGTAACAACAATGCAAAATCTGATGCACAACGCGCTATAAGTAGACAGATGGGAGTGTATATATGATACATTATACATCATACAAAAAAGCAAAGTGTAGGGTGGATGGATAGAGAGGCTTTTCATTCTTTTGTGTGTGTGTAAGAGAGAGAGAGAGAGAGAGAGAGAGAGAGAGAGAGAGAGAGAGAGAGAGAGAGAGAGAGAGAGAGAGAGAGAGAGAGAGAGAGAGAGCGCTTTAATGAAACCATATTGGCGTGGATGAACCAAGTGTAGAAAAACTTTTTGCAATATAATGCATAACATCTTGAATGTTCAATTGGAAATTGACTATGCTAAAGCTTCAGGACAACAAGTAATTATACTCCAGCTCAATATTGAGAAGGCATTTGATCATGTTAGTTGGTCTTTTTTGCGGCAATTATTGTCTAAAATGGGATTTGGCCCTTGTATGGTTTCTCTTATTGACACTATTGGTTAGGGCGCTATGGCTCATATTGCTTTTAATGGAGGGATCACAGAAGAAATTGCCTTATCTCAGTCCCTTAGGCAAGGCAAGGTTGATCAAGGCGAGATAGTTGGCTTGTCTCTTCCTAGTGGCACTCAACTTGTGGGTCAATCTTTGGTAGACGATTCTTTCATGTTCCTTAAGACTGATCTCACTAATGTTAATCGGGCAATGGTGGCGTGGAATCTTTTTGCTTTGGCATCTAGTCTTCATATTAATTCTCAAAAATCTATATTCCTATCCTGTATGAAGACTGATTAGCAGGCCTTGGGCTGGAATGGAATTGCGATCTCAAAGGGAAATATCACCAGACAGTTGGGATATCCTATTGGTGTGGAGGTAGCACCCCAGGCTTTATTGGATTGGATGGGCTTCTGGATTCATGATAGGTTCATGTATTGGAAATCTCAAGGTTGGCCTTTACATGTCAGACTGAAAGTTGCTCAAAGTATTATGATCAGTATGATATCATTCTTTTTGCCTTTGCTTCCCTGGACTAAGAAGTCCCTTTTGGAACTAGTTCAGCCTATCAGGTTCATGTTGTGGAAAAAGAATGGGAACCGTTTGGGACAGGTCTGGATTTCATGGCAGCATGTGACTACGCCTAAACGAATGGGGGGAGCAGCTTTGCTGGATGTTAATTTGCATATGAAAGCCTTGAGGTTGGCCCTGTTGCAAGCGTTATGTGTACAGAGTCATCCTTGGTCAGGCATTGCAAAATTTTTCATTGAAAAGACTGGCATCTCCCATGGTAACATGGCCATTCGTGTCTCTTGGTGGCATGTGCTTAATTCCTCGAGGCCTCTTAAGATCACCTAGTCTTTACTTCTTTCTCATTTGATTGCATCTTGGTAGGAGATCTTACATTTTTCAGTTTGGCGCCCTCCTGAGATTCATAAGGATACGAATTTGTTGCAAGAAGTCTTAGCCTCCTCCAGATTGTTAGATTGGCCAGATAAAGATTTGCACAGATTCAAGTTTAATTGGATGGCTCGTTTGGGGTTGCAGACAGTTTTGGACGATGTTATTCCCGGGCAGTCCTGGCTTTACTCTTTTCGGTGTATTCGTCAACACTTTCGGGTACCCCGAGGATATGGTGATATCTGGTCACCCATACAGGTCAAACTTCAGAGGTTCTCTTTGTTACCAGTGCTGCAGCCTTTGTATCCATGGCATGACTGGAAGTTTGTGATATTGGATGATTTTGAGAAGAGGTCTGCTAACTAGATTTACCATCAAATGGTGGAGGCCAAGAGATGGGTCACTACTACAAAGGTGAATAAATTATGGCATATTAGGGATGGCAAAAAGAAGTGGCAGGAAAGATTCCTTCAGCTATCGAAGTCCAAGGTTCCCTATCAGGGGAAAGTCTTCTTGTGGAGATTGCTGATTGGTGGTTTTCCAACTGGAGAGGTGCTGCGTGCTCGGAAGATTTCTGCTAGACGTTGTGTATTCTGCACTACATGTGATGAAACATTGCTTCATCTTTTTGCCTCTTGTCCAGTTGCGTGACAGATTTGGTGTTTTATTTCCCGCGTGTGGCTTTCGGCTACTCAGCTACGCACGACAGCCCGTTCTTGGATTATGGGAAAGCTTCCCTCCATGCCTTCGTTGCATTCTGATTATTCCTGCTTGTTCCAGTTCCTGAGATGGACTGCCCTGTGGCATATCTGGCGTACTCGGAATGCCTTTATTTTTGATTCGGTCTCGGGCGTCCATGGTCATGTGGCCCGTATTCGAGGTTTGGTGTTATGGCAGATTTCTTCTATGATATCAGCTGACCTCGTTCTTCTTGACATTGCTGCCCCCTGGCTGGCTATTGTTCGCTCTACACCAGCAGTGTGGTTTTCTTCTTGTGTTAAAGTCTTGATAGTCTTTTGTCACTTTCTTGGAGGACCTGATGGTCTGATGTAACAGAATGTAAGAGATTTAGTGAGAATCCTGACCGGATGGTCCGATGTATATATTTTTCGGAGAGAGAGAGATCTAAGCTGACCTGACGGTCTGATGTAAAATATTTACTTAATTCAATTACCTTTACGAAAAAAGAAAGAGAGAGAGAGAGAGGCTTGGCAATTTGGAGGGGGGAGAGAAAGACAAAGAGAGGGAGAGAGAGAGAGACTTGGAATTGCGTATTCATCTTGGAAGTTGGGAGAGAGAGTGTGAGACTCGAGAGGCTTGAAATTATGATAATAAACGCAAGGCTTGGAAGTTGGAAGATATTGCATGGTCCAGTCTTCATGGGCAAAAAGTAGTCTATTTTGGGTATGGATACGTACTGTATGGTACAGTACGAGCCGTATGGAACAAACCAGTTCATACGTAGTATGAATGCAACTATGCTCTAGTAGCTCTTAAGGAAACTTGTTGCTTTTTAAATGTACCAGCTCAAATGATAGTTAAGGAGATTGCGATGGGGTGTCTAAAATGCTTCTATGGTAGATGCATACTTTCTTTCTCAACTTTTACCTGAAATTGGTTGTTTTTCATCACAGTGCTTCTCCACCTCCTTCAAGTGCACCAAATCTTGTTCGAGGGGTGGTGACCATGCGTTGTGATCTTTGCACTTCAGCATCTGCTCGTATTTCACTTCTGGTATCTGGGAGTGCTCAGACATGTTTCGATGATCAGGTCAGAAATGTCACGACTCTTCTCCTTTTAAAGAGATTGAATGTCTTTCACCTTTCTCTTGAATATTTAACTAAAAGCATCCATTTTATAGAGTATGAATTTATTTTATCACAGAGATGTCATTATCCATAGTCCATGCATGATGAGACAGCTAATTATTGTAGAGTTTTGCAAATGGATAGCCTCTTTTACAAAGTTTGCTTGGTTATAGGTATAACTTCTATAATATCTAACCAAAGAGGGTTTTGGTTTTTATATTGCAGATGCTAGAGTACAGCATTAAGAAGGAACTACTTGAAAAGAGTCAGCTTGTATCCTCCCCAGTAAAATCTGGTGAATGTGGTTCACTTTCAGCAGCAGATCTGAGAAAATCTGCAGCAATTGCTTGTGGTGCTCTTGTAAGGGAGGTCCAATTTAGAAGCTGTTCTTGGGGAGTCCAGGTAGGTGCAGTGAAGTTCTAGAGGGAAGTGATTTGATTGTTACTTCACTAATCAGAAATCTGAATCTGTAGGTTCTGCGTCAACTTGCTCCCGAGGTCTCTTTCCGGAGTTTAGTTGCTTTAGGAATAGCTGGTGTGCAAGGGTTTCCTGTTGCAGCCTTTCAGAAAGATGACACTGATAGATTTAGTGCTCTGAGGATATCACCGTCAAAAAACCATGAGCTTGCAGTCAAAGACACCAATTCGAATGCTATTAATGAAGTCCAGATCCCCTCTTGGCTCGTGCCACCACTTCCAAGTAAAAGGAGGCAGAGACTTCAGGCACTTTATACTTTGGATCATGAAGTAAAGGAACTTTCGGGGAAAAGTGCTGATCAGGATGCAACTGCACCATTTTCCAAAAATTGTGGTGTACCTCCAGTTAACTTGGTGGCAGCTATGAGACCAGTGCCTCATATCCTTTCAAATCGTGACATGCCATATGCAGGAGCTGTTGCAGCTGGTGCGCATAATGCTTGGAGCATGAAGGTGAACATGACTAATGGTGCTGGTGGGAAATCTCTGAGGCCAAATGTCAATACTGGATCCATTGCTCCAAGTTCTAGCTCAGCTGTACCTGTGGGTCATGGGCGCCAAAATGTTAGAGCACCATCTCCTGCTCAAATATTTTCATTGAATACAATTCCTATGAAGAAGCATGGGTGCAATCGTCCTCCCATGCAAGAATGCTCAGAGGTAACCATTTCCGTATGTTTATGAGTTTCTGTACATGCCCGTCTTGCACTTGCACCTTGCAACTTGAAGTTTCATTGTTGAGTCACTAGCTCAGTTTCCAAAGGGAAGTAGCAAAAAGTGTTGGAGTGACCAGCTTTTTACTTCTGTTAACATCTGTTGAACATGTAACATGTGAAATGAAGACTACACAAATGGAATGACCAGCTGTTTACTTCTGTTAACATCCGTTGAACATGTAACATGTGGAATGAAGACTATGCAAAAGAGAGAAACTAAAATGATAAACTCTCCCTCCTTTACAGAGGAAATAATCATCAGTTGCAAGATTTACAAATGACACCTCTTGTTGATTTTTTGTAAGCAGGAGGAGTTCCGGAAAGATGTTATGCAGTTCCTCATCTCTCGTGGTCATAGTCGTCTGGTTCCTTCTACAGATCTTGATGCGTTTCCAGATGCTGTGTTGAATGGGAAAAAACTTGATTTATATAACCTTTATAAGGAGGTGAGTGTGTTAAACATTGTGGAGCTTCCAGAAGCTTTAAATGTGCAGAGCAGTTTTACTGTCCTTGCAGAGGGTAGTTGTTTGAAGCCTCAACGATGTCATGCAAATACATTCTCTTTCCATACAGGAGGTACTTGGTTGGTTGGTTTCATGCTCATACCTGAAATTATGCATTTTCAGGTTGTCTCAAGAGGGGGCTTTCATGTGGGGAATGGCATCAACTGGAAAGGCCAAGTCTTCTCAAAAATGCATAACCACACCCTGATAAACAAAATGACGGTAAATCTTGATATTTGCAAATTTAACGATTTTTCAGCAGCAGTTATGTACATCACGAACGTTCGATTCATGTGTGTTGTGTGAGAGCATGAGAGAGGATCACATCAGGAAGTATTGGGACCCTTTACACCATTATTTGGACTTGCAAGGGGAGGCTGAAACCTTAAATGAATCATCTTATATCAATGAAACTTCTTTATACTTGTATATTGTGGAAATAGATGATACCAGCACAACTACTGAAGAGCTCACAAGAACATACTTAGGCAATCATGGAAACAAGATTGTTGGTTTTAGGCAATTCGGAGTTGCTATTGGAGGTAGGAGCAATCCTTCTCCAAGCAAGCCCCATTATTTCAACTATCAAACTAAATGATCATCAAACCAAATTACACTGCTGAATCGGGGGAGAATGTATGAACTTGCAAAAGGGTTGCAACAACCGTGATCTAGCCAAGAAGGAGAGCTACAACAATGGAAGTCCTTTTGGAAACATGAACAACAACATTATGGGAAACAGGAGGTGTTCATATGCATTGTGTTGGGTGATTGAATCCACAACTTAAAGGTTGCGAATCCCGGTTCTAACCTCTAGGCTGCCACTTTGGAGACCATGCACTGTTTTCTCTGTATCATCTATAGGACACTAGTCTCCAAAAGTCTGCAACTCAAGATCCAAAGGTGGAAATGATCTCCCTATTCATTTAGTGCAGTAGTAGCAATGAATACAAGGGGGAAAAGGCTGCCAACAGGAAATCCATGCTGCACTTCAGTCTGTATTCACCCTTAGAGTGCAGCATGTAGTCAAATCCTGCACTCTCCGTGCTGTCCAGGCCTGTTCAAATCTCTGGCAGTCCCAAACAGCAAACTGAAGCCTCTAGTCCAAAAGCATGATATCAGCACCATCTAACATTAGTAGCGGTGATGTAAAAGAGTAAAAGTGCCTAAATGCCTTAGCCAATATTTAGCCTACTAGGGTTAAGTATAAAAGGCTAAGTTGTAACTAGCCTAGCATCTTTTGCCATTTTGAAGAATACATGATTTGAGGTTTCCTTCCTCCCAGCATCTAAGAGGGTGCATACTCTTAGCCACCAAGATCATGGGGTGCATACCATGATGTTCCACCTTGGCATGAGGTGAGTATTCATGTTGTAGCATTCATCTATGATTCTCAGCCTTCCATGGCAATATAATTTCATGCCTAGCCACCTTGGCTATGGTTTCTTGGCATATATGGTGTATTTCTTGTATTTCCAGTTATTTTGCTTGCTGTGAGAATTGGCTATTTTACATTGGTATCGGAGCATTAGTTTAGATCTTGCTAGAAGTCATTTTCATGCATTAGATTTAGTTGTAGTGACTAGAGAGTGGAAACTGTAGTTAAAATTTAGTCAAGGAGTTAGTTATTCCATAACTGTGGTCATGACATGGAGATCTATCACAAACTATGACTAAGATGGAGATTTTTGGCATGATCCAGTGGATAATGGCAGGCTCTAGCTATTTTAGTGGGTCATCATCAGATTTTGGCTTATTTTGAAGGACATTTGTTAAAAGAAGAGCTATGGAAGACTAGAGGGGACTAAAATTACCTCTACTTTTTGAAAGTAGGGTTCATCTTCTTCTTCCTCATCTCTCTCAAGCTTTTCTGTGAGCTTCAATGGTGGATTTCCTTGCATATTTTCTTTCTTTTATATCAATGACGTGAATGCTTGTCAAAGCCTTACTCTACTTGACATATGGAGTATGTTCGTAACCATTCTTGGAGGGCTTAATGCAAAACATGATCAGCAAGATCAGATCAAAATGCACTGGTCGTGAAGCTCTATGAGATAAACATAAAAGGCCTTGGAGAAGGAAGGCCATTAGATCTCTGTAAGAGCCTGGCATCATTTCTACAAAGGGGCTAGGTATTACCATCTTCTTCTTTGCCAATGTATAGTAAATACCTTTGACCTTGCAATCCCTAGCAAAGGCTCAGTTGAGTTGGAAGCGAGCTTCTTCCAGCAATTGGGATCCACAAGTTGAAGCAACAGTCAAGGAAAGAATGGAGAGTTTATAGTCAAAGTTTGATGATCAGAATGATAGGGTCAACAAATTGGAGGATCAAATTAAGGAGCTTAAGGCGTCCATGCAGGCACAACAAAAGCGCTCGTTTGAGAAGATATGGCAAAAGCGCGAGTCGATAAGTGCTCAGCTGGGTCAGATTGGCTGATATTTATGCAATTTTGGACTTGAAATTTTGGGGATTTGTGTAGAATTTGGTAAATTTCTGCATTTTTACCCGTGTGATGGCTGGTTCATTTACAAACAACAGAGATTTACTTCTGGTTGAGAAGAATAGCAATGTATTTTGCTGGTTCAGCTTGTGCTTTTGCAATTTAGTGCATTTACTCTTGTATTCGTGATAAAATGGCTACAACTTCTTCTAGCTCAGACATCAAGAGTTTGATGGAGATCAAACAGTTTGATGCAGACATGGCAAGTGAATTGGACACTCGTAGGTCCACCAACGGGTATGTCTTTACAGTTGCTAGTGGGGTTGTTTCTTGGTGTTCTAGGTTGCAGAACATTGTTGCACTGAGTACCACTGAAGCTGAATACATATCGGCTATTGAAGTTTCTAAGGAAGCTATATGGTTGAGCAGACTTGCAGATGATCTCGGCATGTCTATGGGTATTGCAGTTTTGGGATGTGATAGCTAGAGTGCTGTATACCTGGCTAAGAATGCCATGTATCATTCATGCACAAAGCATATAGATGTGCGATATCACTTTATTAGACATATTCTGGAAGGTGATCGAATCACATTGACCAAGATTAAAACACAAGATAACCCTGCAGATGTTCTCACTAAAATCTAAGCAAAGCCCAGCACGAGCATTGCATTCGACTAGTGGGAGTTGATTAGCTGGAGGTTCACATCGGACCTTTAAGTGGGAGGTTGTTGGGATAAAGGCTTGGTTTTAACCTCCCGTGTATAGTACACGCACATTGTACATGTGAATGCACCCTTTACGTGCCCTGAGTATAAATACATTTTATTCTTTGTGTACCAACACATTGTTGGTATACTCTAACCGAATCGTGCTTTCACTCTGCTCACTCACTCTTCGGCCGTCACACTCACTCGCTCACTCTTGCTTGATCTCCATCTCTCTCAGTTGTGCTCTTTGCTCAAGGACTGCTCAACAGGCTTGCTAACCGATTGAGTACACTGCTTTGCTAAATATCTACTTCAGTTACACAACTGGTTGATGAATCTGGAAGAGATTTTTTTTCCCTTGCTTTGGCCACTTGCAACTAAAAATGAATAGCATTGAGTCACCATTTTTCTATGCATTTGGAGCAACTATGCAGGAACAAGTACACTATGTAAACAAATAGCATGCTTATCATGAAGATTATGAAGAATATGCAAGGTATGGATATCAATCTCATGATCAACAGCATTATGAACCACAATCTTCTGTCATGGATATCATGGACAACAATATGACTATGATTCGCAGTTGTATTATAACCGTGAGTACAATGAACATTGGTATGACCAACAACATGCATATGATAGTGATGAGAACTCTACTGAGTTGCAATATGCAAGTGATGGTCATAATATTTTTGGACAGCAGCAACATGTCAATTATTATGCTTATGATCAGCCCTAAAAGCGAGGACATGAATGAGAATTATGTGGGAAGGTCACAAGGATTTGAGAATGGTTTCTACTCTTTTGACATGTATAAAAATGGACAGTCGTACATGAATGGGCAGCAACATGTATACGATCATGATCTTGGATATGAGAAGCATTATGCTAGTGAACATGGGCCGTATGTTGATCAATATTTCTATGGTGATCAGCCATCCGATAGTCAATATTATAACGATGATCAACTATTTCCTGGACATCAGCATTATGCTAGTAGAAATGAATGTGGTCATGACTATGGAAAACCATTTTATCATGAGAAATGTGACAGTCATAGTGGCCAGCATGATGTTATTTGAGAAAAACTCTTAACCAGTGATGATATTAGAGGATTACATGCACAAGGCTTATGTTATAGATGTGCTGAACCAATATCTTCTAATCATAAAGATATATGTAGGAAAATGAATGCTAAAGTATTGCTGGTTATAGAGTTTTCGAATAATGAAGAAGCTGCTGAAGAGGCTGAAGAGGAAGTGGATTGTAAAGTCCAAGATGGACAGCCTTACAAATCCTTTGAAGTTGATCATGATGCCTATCAGCTTTCTAACCTACACAATGCTAAAGACCAAGTGAATGTAGTAATTGAAGAGGGATATGTAAAGGAACTTCATGAATCCATACACCAATCTATGGACTCAAATGACATGTTCTCAATTGATGACCTTATCTTTCCACTTGATTTCGGGGAACATAAGGATGCTTTTTTGTTTCCATTTGACCTGGGAGGCAATGATGGGATATATTTTTTTGCAGAAGAAACTTATGGTTGTGATGACTATTTTGATGGTTATCCATTTGACCCTGGAGGCATATTGGACTTCAATAACTTTCATTGTTGGTGGGTTGTAAATAACACTTGCATTACTGATTCCTCAGCATATTCAATCATCCTCTCTAAGGCTTCATGGTTCCTTCAAAACAGTGGGATTATTGCAGTTACAGGATAGTGGACAGCTTGCTGTGTGAATTTTCTCTCATGAATTACATGGTCCTTTTTGGAAACATAATTGAATTCTATGTGCTGGACAGGTTCCTTATGGTGTTTTCTATCCAACAAGACTTTATTTGTATCATTTGGACTCTTCTATCGCGAGTTATGGGCAACTTTTATTGGTTGCCACATTTTATAGTTTACAGCAATTCACTGACCTCTCTTGGTTATTTTCATATTTTGAAGGGCTTTTCTTTGTGGCATGAAGACTTTTATTTTAGCATGGAGTCTTAGTTCAGCATGACTTCATCTATTTCAAGCTACTCTTGTACTTATCCTTGTATCTTGTCCCAAATTCAGTTTTGAGGACAAAGCTCTTCTAGGTTGGGATGGCTTCTAATAGAGTAAAAGTGTCTAAATGCCTTAGCCAATATTTAGCCTACTAGGGTTAAGTATAAAAGGCTAAGTTGTAACTAACCTAGCATCTTTTGCCATTTTGAAGAATATATGATTTGAGGTTTCCTTCCTCCCACCATCTCAAAGGGTACATACTCTTAGCCACCAAGATCATGGGCTGCATACCATGTCTCACCTTGGCACGAGGTGAGTATTCATGTTACAGCATTCATCTATGATTCTTAGCCTTCCATGGCAATATAATTTCATGCCTAGCCACCTTGGCTATGGTTTCTTGGCACATATGGTATATTTCTTGTATTTCTAGTTATTTTGCTTGCTGTGAGAATTAGCTATTTTACAGGTGAATACCTACCAAGGAAGTGGAATAGACAAGAACACAAGATATATTAGGTTTTGCACAGAGAAAACACAAAATGTACAAAAACAACTAAAACACAAAAAACTTAGACAAGAACGCAAAACACAAAGGAGGACAAGAGTATCTGGTGAATGAATGAAGGCTGTAAATGAACGAGTGAAGAAGATGGTACAGATGTAGGTGCTCTAGGAGTGGAGATTTTCAACAACCATTGACTCTTGTGGGAGAAGGCTGAAGAATGTCACCCTACATGTATGGATCTTGAGTGCTACCAAATCTGAGATAGATGGAGTGGACTGGAGCTGAGGCTGATGCCATGTAGCAACTGAGGGCCAGCCAGGGAAGAAAAACGACTGAACATCTGATCTAGATGATGTAGAGTCTGACCGCGAAGTGCAGTAGCAGCAAATATAGATCTGCCAGCAAGGAATCAACAGACTTAGCAGATGAGAACCAAAATGCAGTAGGACCAAAATGCAGTAGGCTGGATGGTTGAGGAGCTGTAGAAACAGGTTGCCCTGATCTGGAACAAAAACAGAGTTGTATGTAATGTAATGATGGCTGTAGCAAGATTCAAGACTGTTGAACAGGAGCCACAATAGTTGATGATGTGCAGCCAGTCAAAACACAGCAGGGATTGCTATATAGAGGCCAGCAATGCCAGGAGGGCCACAAGCAGGCTGGCAGCAGCCTTTGAAGGTGATGCAGATGGCTCGCAGGGATGGCAGCACTTGCCGATGAGTGTAGATGTGGGTAGACTGATGATGGCAGCAACTATGAGTAATGGGGATGCAAGAGATGGATGATGGTGTGCACAATGAGTTCCCCCCTTCCTCCTCCTGGGCCCAAAAAAGGAGGTCAATCAGAGTAAGGAGACAGCTCAGTCTTGATCCAAAGGTCCCACCCCAAAAGAGATCAAGGTATCGGGCCAATGGTGTCATGTTGGAAGTTGCCCAAGTGAACAGGACTCAGTCCCCCTCCCCCTCTTGGGCCCAAAAAAGGAGATCAATCAGAGTGAAGAGATGGCTCAGTCTTGACCCAAAGGTCTCACCCCAAAAGAGATCGAGGTATCGGGCCAAGGGTGTCACTTTGGACTGTGCAAGTGGTGTTTTCTGGGAGTTTGTTTGGTTTAAACTAGCTTTTTAGTTCATACAAAAGTAAGATTGAATCATATACAACCACAAAATCAAGGGTTTTGATAAAAATTATAGAAGATGTAAATGGTAGTAGATGTAGTCCCATAGTTGCTTAGGATCTTGGCTGAGCAATGTGCTCATGAATGCTTCGCTCAATGAGGTAAAACAAAATCATGCTACACAATGCATGGGTTTCACCTTGAAAGGATACTCATTCACGTAAGTTTTCATCCATTCCAAGGGCCCAACAATGCAAATGCAAATGAGTAATGCAATAGGGGCATGCTCATGTAGCAAGGTGCCACTTGGATAGTGCCCTCATGGGGGAGTTGTTCACTTGCCCAAGCACCCTCTTATAAGAATGGATGATATAATAAAGTGCAATGATGTATACAATGCAAGTGGGAAATGCAACAAGGCAAGGATGCCAATGTCAAAGACAAGAAGACTATGCAGAAACTTGTATGTACATGTGGAAAAGCAACCTCCTCTCAAACCATGGATGTTGATGTTGGAGGGATGTCGGCTATGTGGTGCCAAGAACCAGATGAAGAAATCAACATCTCAATTGGAAGAGCTGTGTTGAAGAAGTAGCCACCGGGAGCATCAAAGAGATGTTGGAAACTCAGCCTTGGGAGGGGAAGTCTCCATGCCGATCGAAGGAACCAGAGCACTATGAAAGGGAGATCATGCAGCCACCATGGAATATCCAACAAACTTTGTCTCCAGCCTAGTTAGGACAAGTGCATACCTATACTTAGCCCTTACTGAAATACAAAACCAAGCATGTAAGTATCAAAAGAGACCAGAACCTACATATTAGTGCGTCATATTGTGATGCTTTCACGCTAAGCTCAGAAAGACAAAGCTAAGCTAAGTAAAGTAAAATGTAGCAAAAAAATGACACAGTGAGTAAATGAATACAATGGAAGATGAGGGAAAATCTTGAAGGTAATTAGCCTATGGGCCCGGATCGATAGTTCAAAGATGTAAGAACAGTGTAAATGCTAGGCTAGCTTAAGGATGTATAGCTTAGTGTACCTCAAGGGACTTGGAAGGTGCTAGCCTAAGGTTGGGGGCTACCATCATGCATGTCCTTCAGCAGTCTGGGGAGGCCAAGGGAAATCATGATGAATGGGAGAAATTAATTGCATTGTGGCTGCATCACGAGTCCCAAAAATGGTGGCTAGATGAGCTTGTGGCGTGAATTCGAATGTGGTTGGAGCCAGGGTTTGTTGAGGAGAAGATCTACATGGAAGCCCTTGGTGTTGTCCTTATGACTTGAGCACTGACAAAAAATGCGATATCTTTTCTTTTTAGGCAAATGCTCCCAAATGGGTTTGGTATCTTTGATTCCAACGGAAGAGGGGGCGTTATCCTTTTTCTGACTTGCCTTCTCTTCTTGAGAGTTCTCGTCACCTCCGGACTTCCCCTTCAATGAAGAGGATAACAAAGCCCCCCTTGAAGTAGACAATGGGGAGAAGTTTGTTTTTTTTTTTTTGCAGACTTGTTCATGCAATCGAGCATTTTCAAACTTTTCCCTATGTGTAACAGCTTTTTGCAAGAATAATTAAAAGAATTATTATAACTGAATTATTCAACCTTTGATTCACCAAATTGAGGTGTCCCAGCCCAAAACTTTTGACCATGCCCAAATTTAACAGATTAAACAGAACTTTTATTAAGGTTTGTTCCAATTAAATTAATTAATGTGTGCAGATGCCAGAAACTTACACATTAGTTAATTTCATTTACTCACAAAACCTTAATTATTGAGAAATTTAATTACTGCCCATGTCCAGCACAACTCATGCAATGCCCTGGACCCATCAAAGAGAGTTCCAAAATTAAATCATGTCCATGTGAAAGATTCCCTTTTCCTTATCTTATTTCATCACTATAGTTGTTCTAACAGCTCCTTGGGTGATTGAGTTGGCAATGTGGCAATTCTGGTGGGTATATATGGGCTTAATAAAGCTTTATGCGTAGGCTGATGACTATTTGTCATGAGTCATGTTAGACACGACATGGGGTTATATAGTTGCTCCTAGGCATTTGCAGGGTGATTAACCATCAGTTCTGCATTCACATCATGTAGTTGGATGTAGGATTGACGAAGAGAAATTCAGTAGGCTGGTAGCTTTTCTTAGACTTGATAGCACTAATGCTTAGTGGATTAATGCCCTCCTGTTTGCAGTCTTACATATCTGGTTTAAGTTTTTTGTGTTGTTTCAGGGTGTTGGAAATACATTAAAAAAACACTATGAAACCTTTCTGCTTGAGTATGAATTAGCTCATGATGATGTTGATGGGGAATGTTGCATACTGTGCCACAGGTAAGTCTGTGGTTCACCCATTATGGATTTGTGTAGTCTGTGTCCCTTCGTTTTATGTTGAATTTCTGAAGGTTTTGGTTCGAGTATTTTGCAGTAGCGCTGCTGGTGATTGGGTAAATTGTGGAATATGTGGAGAATGGGCACATTTAGGTTGTGATAAGCGGAGTGGTTTGGGTGCATTCAAGGTAAGTGTTCTCGGATGGTCCCTTCAGGCCTTATATACATGTGATGAGCAAGCTTTTTTTAAGTTGAAATTATTCTTTAAGGTTCCTGGTTTTCAACGAACTGGATGTATGTAGGAATATGCCAAAACGGATGGGCTTGAGTACATATGTCCAAGGTGTAGTGCTGCCAGTGGTAGGAGCACAAGCAGCAGGAAGAGGTTTCGAAGTCCAGCGAATGGTTATTCTTGAGCAGTTCCTATCAGGCTGACCACTCGTTTCTATATTCGAAAATTGGTTTGCTTTTGAGATGAGGTTTTGGCACAGGCAGTGTTAATAGGCATCAGGTACTCTAAAGTTTACAGAAAATGCAGTGGAAGCAATGTGAATGCCAGTAGAAGAGAAATTTAACTGGCAGTGAATCCTAAGGTGCTGCTAGTATGTTTAGCTGAGACCTATTGTCAGAGGCTGGCTATTCCTTCTGATTTTAAGGGCAGTGTTTTAAAACCACCGGTAATAGACGCCGACTATCCATTGACCCTTGTACAATCAGATGATTAAGCAAAGCTAACCTCTTCAACCAACTCTGCAAAATTACGCTCTTTTTGTATCCATGCTCGAGAGGGACGTTCCTTCAGATTGATGTTTATTTTTAAAGGAGTCTTCAACTATAGTTTTCATTTCAATGTGGCAAATAAACCACTGTTTCTCTAACCGATATGTCTACTAATACTAGTTGATGTTTCCATGGGAAAGCGAACAGCTGTATAAGAACGCCACTTTCGTGTCTCTTTCGACTGTTGGTGGAAAGGTTTCTATTGCAAGGGGAATGTTAATCAACAAATTTTTAATTACTTCGATTCCTTTGAAGGCGAGATCTTATTGATCCATTTCTAAGAAAATACCATGAAGCTAGATCCACAACTCTTTGATTCCTTTGAAGGGGAGATCTTATTGATCCATTTCAAAGAAGGGCTTCTATTGCAAGGGGAATGCTAATCATCAAAATTTTAAGTACTCCCATTCCTTTGAAGGGGAGATCTGAATAGGAAAATACAATGAAGCTACATCAACGTCAGCAAACTTCGAAATTTGGGTCGTCTTTATTGAGTCTGATAAGTACTGGTCGTGAGCTAAGTCGTCATTATGTATTGATCTTTTACCACGTCATTTTGCCAATGATACTAATATTACCATATAGCACATATAGTATTAGTAATGCATATTGCATATTGATATGTATTATAAATAATATTTACAATAGTAAATTTCATAATGCTAATATTACTATATAAATGCCTTGATATTAAATTTCATATATTGGTGCCTTGTAAATATGAATAATAATATTATTCTTATATAAATGTATACATTTAGTTAATGTATATCAAATATATTATGATTAATGTATACTCTCGATTGGTAGTATATATATGTTAGCATATTTTTTTGTACTATGAGTAGTAATATTCAAAATATTATTATTATTACATTAATATTAGATTTTTAATTAGGTTGATATGTGCAACTAGATTTAGATAGTGGGATTTTGTTCTTTTTTTGTTGAAGTCTTTATTTTTGAATATTTTGAAAGAGTGGTTTATTTTTTAATGTTTGAAACAAGTATGATGTGTTTTTAACCATATCTAAGCAAAATGAAACATTTCTTCTAAACTATGCATTAGGACAACATTCACAAGTTTTTGGAGCTAATCAGATTTGGTTAGAAACTTATGATATAACTAGAGATGTTTTGTTGATGAAAAGGACCTTGCAAAATATAAAAGAAAAAACTTGAAAGTTGCTTGTTTAAATTCTTGGATGTGGTGGTTTTAGCATTTCACTAAATTTTTTTGGTTAAGTCTTAGCTTATAACTTCATAAAAGCATGGCAATAACACAAAAAACACATAAACATGTTGCACAAGCAACATGTTGAAGAGTTGGTACATGTCCTTTCATTGTTTTATAATTATGGGAAAAAGTGCCATTTCATTGTTTTACGAGAAGATATGTACTTCTCTTTACTTTTTTTTAAACTTTCATTTTCTATTCGTTGTGACAAAAAAGATAGATTGCAACCTTGTGAAAGATTTTATACATGAAGATTTGGCACTAGGTTGGAACAAAACCATTCCATGGCTTACATGTGCTCATAAGCTCTTCCATCATATCACTTGTCAATTCTACTACATGCACGATGTTGTACAACAATATGTTGAGCAAATGGCTTGATCAAAGTGTTTGTTGAGTTATACCTACTTCATCCCCATCACGTAGACTATGTGACCTACTCTAGCTCACGTGGTGTGGCCCCAACCTTGTTAAACGGGGCATATAGCTTGAGCCTTGCATCTACAAGGCCTTGACCAATGCCTTCAAGGCTACGACCATGGCTAGACGGATGAAGAAGGCTAGCCCGGCCACCTATCAACCCCCTCAACAGTTGCTTCCTTGCTTCCTCCGTTGCATCCACAAGGATATCGATGGGCTACAATGTACTGTCGAAGATTGACTTTTTCATAGGCACAAAGTTATGCGAGCAGCAACACACAATGGCCCTTGTTTAGGGAGGTGCATGGCCAAAACTCAAATGTGCAGCTAACTCTTTCTAGAACCCTTGGGTAGGATGGAGAGGTAGGGACTGTGTTTTTTT